>NC_057797.1:202780788-203007676 GCF_018294505.1 Triticum aestivum
GAATTAGCAAGTACACCACTTTGCAAGCTTGCACTAGACACCACACACATCCTAAAAATACATGGGTTGCACCTCTGGAAAGATGACAAAACCCTTAACAAAACGTATGTAGAACTCATGGGCATATCATGCACACAATAATCATGGCAAAAATGACAAAAGTGCTAAACGGAGTAGCAAATCTGACAATTAACTCAAGTAGCCCTATTCTAACAGCATTTCGGGCATCAAGATGAGCTCAAATGAAAATGATACAATGGAATGAAATGATGCACTCTCTGAGATGAACATTTTGATATGCTATATGCATGAATCGGAGCTACGGATGCAAAGTTACGGAGCCGCGAACATGTGCACATGGACTGAAATTTCAAGGACTTAGGAAAAAAACAACCTCCCAGATCTGGATCTAGGGTTTCACGGCACGCAACCCGAGGCAGCCGGATCTCCGCCGGAGTTCGTCGCCGAAGGTGACCGGAGCGGGAGGAGGAGGCCGGGACGGCGGAGAGGAGGCGAGGCCGAGGCGCGACAGGGGCGGCGCGGCGGCCGGCGACCGCGGGCGGGGAGCGGCCGGGCGGCGGGCGGCGGCGGGGAGCGGCCGGGCGGCGGGCGGCAGCGAGCGGCGTGGAGGAGGCGGCGAGCTTTGGCCGGGCGGCGGCGGACGACCGCGGGCGCGCGGAGGCGGGGCGAGGGAGCGTGGAGGCGGCGCGGGCCCGGGAGGGCCTCCCGCGGGCCGGGCAGGCTGCGGCGGCTGGGGCGCTGGCGGCGCCACGTGTCGCCCTTCCAGTGGCCGCGGGCGGCGGTGCGGCGTGTCCGGCGCTGGCGGACAATGTCCGGCGCGCGCGATGTGTGGATTTAGTGTTTCAAGGAGAGGGGATCCGGGATATTTCTAGGGGGGCCTATTTATAGGCATAGAGGGAGCTAGGGGAGTCCAAATGAGGTGCGGTTTTCGGCCACGCGATCGTGATCAAACGCTCTAGATGATGGAGTAGAGTTAGGTGGGTTTTGGGCCAAATTGGAGGGGTGTTGGGCTGCAACACACACAAGGCCTTTTCAGTCCCTCAGTTAACCGTTGGAGTATCAAACGAAGTCCAAATGATACGAAACTTGACAGGCGGTCTACGGGTAGTAAACCAAGGCCGCTTGGCAAGTCTTGGTCCAATCCAGAAATGTTTAATCCCCACACACGAAAGAAAGCTAGAAATGGCCACCGGAGGAGAACGAAGCGCCGGAATGCAAAACGGACAACGGGGAAAATGCTCGAATGCATGAGATGAACACGTATGCAAATGCAATGCACATGATGACATGATATGAGATGCATGACAACGACAACAACACACGGAGACAAAAACCCGAACCCGAGGAAATAAATATAACTTAACGCCGGAAACGACAAGAGTTGGAGTACAAATTGGGAAAGTTACATCCGGGGTGTTACATAGGGTCCTTTCGCTAATAGCACATTATTGTGCAGTTAAAGGAATCATTTCTAATATTTTGGTTTCTTACAGTTTTGTCTTGCACATGTAGGTCCTGCTGTCAGAGGCTTAGACCCACTGTTCGACCCATTTTGCATATGGGGAAATGAGATGTCCATGAATATCAGTCAAGTCAAGAAACTCAGAAAGATTGTTAGGTTGAAGAAACTTGCGACAAATAATAGCAAGATCTTTGTTTGCACAATGAACAAGATATTAGTCAACTATAGGATGGTACCAACTCTTTTACCTTGTTTTTACCCCTTGCGCCATTTCAAAATTACAACAGCGATTTATGCATAGTTTTGTTTTCAGTACTTTTCAAAGCAGTTCACCGATGATTGCCTCTCAAACCACCTGCATGGTCAAGAGGCGAGGAAGGTATTCATTCAACACCCACGGTACAATATTGAAGTCTTGCTAAAGAGGATGAAGGTTGGGCGGCAATTATCCATAGCCACTGGCCTAAAGTCACAAGGACATTCAACATCACTGAAGGCTCAGTATTTACCTTCCGCTTCTGCTGTGTAATGGTGTAACTGAGTGTCGAAGCTATCTGATGTAATTCGATTATGAAATCCTGGTTGCTTTTATAAAGATATGAAATATCTGGCGTGTTTTATAAGAAATATCAGTTTGATTAGTACATGGATTATCAATAATAGGCTAATTACCCTGCTTATTGGGTTTTTTTTATCGCAAACGGTTACTCAAACAACACCGTGGGCGATGAACTCAAACAACCCGCACGGTTTCTAGAAAGTAGGCGTGTTCGATCAACTAACAATCACACACGGCTTCCGGCATCGAACTGTTTGCGTTAGGCCACCATACACACACGTTTCCACTCAAAGAACTATGTGGGATGTACATACCTACGGAAATGATTTTCTGGGATTCACCGTGTGGGATCTACATACCTACGGAAATGATTTCTAGGATTCACCGTGTGGGATGAACATACCTACGGAAATGATTTCTGGGATTCACCATGTGGGATGTACATACCTGCGGAAATGATTTCTGGGATTCACCGTGTGGGATGTACATTCCTACAGAAATGATTTCTGGAATTCACCGTGTGGGATGTACATACCTATGGAAATGATATGTGGGATTCACCGTTTGGGATGTACATATTTACGACAATGATTGGGTTTCCATGCCTTGCCCGATCGCACATGGCCCCAGCCTGGGTCCCACGAGAGCCTATCCCCAACGATTTCTGGGTCGTGTGGGAAGGACCCCCCTATCACCCACACTCACTTCGCGGTGGTTCTAAATGTCGTCGCAGAAAGGGGTTTTAAACCGTTTGTTTAGGACTGACGCGCACCAGTGCATGCTATTATATTATGTATCTTGGATGTTTATATGCATTTATATGCTACTTTATATTATTTTTGGGACTAACGTATTAACCTAGAGCCCAGTGCGAGTTTCTGTTTTTTCCTTGCATTTGAGTTCCGTAGAAAAGGAATACCAAAGGGAGTCCAAATGACCTGAAAATTTACGGTGATTTTTATGGACCAGAAGAAGCCCCCAAAGCAAAAGAGGTTGGCCAGAAGAGCCACGAGGCCTCCACAAGGGTGGAGGGTGCGACCCCCTAGGGCACGCCCTCCGGTCTTGTGGGCTCCTCATGGACCCCCCTGACTTGTTCTCAATGCCAAAAATTCCTATAAATATAGAAACCCCCAGAAATAAACCAAGATCGGGAGTTCCGCCGCCGCAAGCCTCTATAGCCACGAAAAACCTCTCGGGACCCTGTTTTGGCACCTTCCGGGAGGGGGAATCCATCACCACTGGCCATCTTCATCATCCCGGCGCTCTCCATGACGAGGAGGGAGTAGTTCACCCTCGGGGCTGAGGGTATGTACCAGTAGCTATGTGTTTGATCTCTCTCTCTCTCTTTCTCTCTCTCTCTCTCTCTCTCTCTCTCGCTCTCTCTCTCTCTCTCGTGTTCTTGATTCGGCACGATCTTGATGTACCGCGAGCTTTGGTATTATAGTTGGATCTTATGATGTTTCTCCCCCTCTACCTTCTTGTAATGGACTGAGATTTCCCTTTGAAGTTATCTTATCGGAATGAGTCTTTAAGGATTTGAGAACATATGATGTATGTCTTGCATGTGCTTATCTGTGGTGACAATGGGATATTCACGTGATCCACTTGTTGTATGTCTTGGTGATCAACTTGCGGGTTCCGTGACCTTGTGAACTTATGCATAGGGGTTGGCACAGATTTCTATCTTGACTCCCCGGTAGAAACTTTGGGCACTCTTTGGAGTTCTTTGTGTTAGTTTGAACAAATGAATGTGAGATTCTGTGATGCATGTCATATAATCAAACCTGCAGATACTTGTGGTGACATCGGAGTATCTAGGTGACATTAGGGTTTTGGTTGATGTGTGTCTTAAGGTGTTATTTTAGTACGAACTCTAGGGCTATTTGTGACACTTATAGGAATAGCCCAATAGATCGATAAAAAAGAATAACTTTGAGGTGGTTTGTACCCTACAATAATCTCTTCATTTATTCTCCGCTATTAGTGACTCTTTTGTTGGGGAATGTAGCATACAATTTCAAAAAATTTCCTACAATCACGCAAGATCTATCTAGGAGATGCATAGTAACGAGAGGGGAAGAGTGTCCACGTACCACCGTAGATAGAAAGCAGAAGCGTTTGACAACGCGGTTGATGTAGTCGAACTTCTTCTCGATCCGACCGATCAAGCATCAAACGTACAACACCTCTGAGTTCTGCACATGTTCAGCTCGATGACGTCCCTCGAACTCTTGATCTAGCAAAGTGTCGAGGGAGGGTTCCGTCAGCACGACAGTGTGGTGACGGTGATGGTGAAGTGATACGCGCAGGGCTTCGTCTAAGCACTGCGTGAATATGACCGGAGGGAGGGGACGGAGGCCAGCCCTAGGCGTTCCCAAGTAGGAGGAATCCTACTTGGGCTCCTAGTTGGATTCGCCCCCCCTTTCCTTTTACCGGAGGGGGAAAAGGGGAAAGAGAGAGAGAGAGAGAGAGGAGAAGGAAAGGGGGCGCCGCCCCCTTCCCTAATCCAATTCGGAGTCCTTCCCTGTGGGGGGCATGCCACCCCTTTGTGGGCTGGTGTGCCTCCCTCCTATGGCCCATATGGCCCATATCTTCCCCCAGGGGGTTCCATTAACCCCCCGGTACTCTGATATATACCCAATACACTGTGGAACACTTCTGGTGTCTGAATGTTATCATCCATATATCAATCTTTACCTCTCGACCATTCGAGACTCCTCATCATGTCCTGATCTCATTCGGGACTCCGAACAACATTCGATCATCAAATCACATACAACTCATATAATACAAATTGTCATCGAACATTAAGCGTGCGGACCCTACGGGTTCGAGAACTATCTAGACATGACTGAGACAATTTTCCATTCAATAACCAATAGCTGAACCTGGATGCTCATATTGGCTCCCACATATTCTACCAAGATCTTTATTGGTCGAACCGCAATGACAACATACGTTATTCCCTTTGTCAACGATATGTTACTTGCCCGAGATTCGATCGTCGGTATCTCCATACCTAGTTCAATCTCGTTACCGGCAAGTATCTTTACTCATTCTGTAATGCATCATACCGGAACTAACTCATTAGTCACATTGTTTGCAAGGCTTTTTATGATGTGCATTACCGGGAGGGCCCAGAGATACCTCTCCGATACTCGAAGTGACAAACCCTAATCTCGATCTATGCCAACCCAACAAACACCTTCGAAGATACCTGTAGAGCATCTTTATAATCACCCAGCTATGTTGTGATGTTTGATAGCACACAAGCTATTCCTCCGGTATTCAGGTGTATAATCTCATAGTCAAAGGATTATGTAGAAGTCATGAAGAAAGCAATAGCAATAAAACATAACGATCATTATGCTAAGCTAACAAATGGGTATTGTCCCGTTCATCAAATGAAACACACATGTCTATGGTTAGGAAACTTAACCATCTTTGATTAATGAGCTAGTCTAGAAGAGGCTTACTAGGTACATTGTGTTTTGTCTATGTATCCACACATGTATCAACTTTCTAGTTAATACAATTCTAGCATGAATAATAAGCATTTATCATGATATAAGGAAATATAAATAACAACTTTATTATTGCCTCTAGGGCATATTTCCTTCAGTCTCCCACTTGCACTAGAGTCAATAATCTAGATTACATTGTAATGATTCTAACACCCATGGAGTCTTGGTGCTGATCATGTTTTGCTCGTGGAAGAGGCTTAGTCAATGGGTCTGCTACATTCAAATCCGTATGTATTTTGCAAATCTCTATGTCTCCCTTCTTGACTTGATCAAAGATGGAGTTTAAGCGTGTCTTGATGTGTTTGGTTCTTTTATGAAATATGGATTCCTTCGCCAAGGAAAAAGCTCCAGTATTGTCACAGAAGATTTTCATTGGACCCGGTGCGCTAGGTATAACACTTAGATCGGATATGAACTCCTTCATCCAGACTCCTTCATTTGCTGCTTCCGAAGCAGCTGTGTACTCCGCTTCACATGTAGATCCCGCCATGACGCTTTGCTTGGAACTGCACCAACTGACAGCTCCACCATTCAATATAAATATGTATCCGGTTTGTGACTTAGAGTCATCCAGATCAATGTCAAAGCTAGCATCGATGTAACCATTTACGACAAGCTCTTTGTCACCTCCATAAACGAGAAACATATCCTTAGTCCCTTTCATGTACTTCAGGATGTTCTTGACCGCTGTCTAGTGATCCACTCCTGGATTACTTTGGTACCTCCCTGCTAGAATTATAGCAAGGCACACATCAGGTCTGGTACACAGCATTGCATACATGATAGAACCTATGGCTGAGGCATAGGGACTGACTTTCATTTTCTCTCTATCTACTACAGTGGTCGAGCATTGAGTCTGGCCCAACTTCACACTTTGTAACACAGGCAAGAACCCTTTCTTTGACTGGTCCATTTTGAACTTCTTCAAAATCTTATCAAGGTATGTGCTTTGTGAAAGTCCAATTAAGCGTCTTCATCTATCTCTATAGATCTTGATGCCTAATATATAAGTAGCTTCACCGAGGTCATTCATTAAAAACCTCTTATTCAAGTATCCTTTTATGCTATCCAGAAATTCTATATCATTTCCAATCAACAATATGTCATCCACATACAATATTAGAAATGCTATAGAGCTCCCACTCACTTTCTTGTAAATACATGCTTCTACAAAAGTCTGTATAAAACCAAATGCTTTGGTCACCTCATCAAAGCGTATATTCCAACTCCGAGATGCTTGCACCAGTCCATAAATGGATCGATGGAGTTTGCACACTTTGTTAGCACCTTTAGGATCGACAAAACCTTCTGGTTGCATCATATAGAACTCTTCTTTAAGAAATCCATTAAGGAATGTAGTTTTGACGTCCATTTGCCAGATTTCATAGTCATAAAATGCGGCAATTGCTAACATGATTTGGACACACTTAAGCATCGCTACGGGTGAGAAGGTCTCATCATAGTCAACTCCTTGAACTTGTCAAAAACCTTTCGTGACAAGTCGAGCTTTGTAGACAGTAACATTACCATCAGTGTCAGTCTTCTTCTTGAAGATCCATTTGTTCTCTATGGCTTGCCAATCATCGGGCAACTCAAACAAAGTCCATACTTTGTACTCATATATGGATCCCATCTCTGATTTCATGGCCTCAAGCCATTTTGCGGAATCTAGGCTTATCATCGCTTCCTCATAGTTCGTAGGTTCGTCATTGTCTAGTAACATGTCTTCCAGAACAGTATTACCGTACCACTCTGGTGCGGAACATGCTCTGGTTGACCTACGAGGTTTGGTACTAACTTGATCCGAAGTTTCATGATCATTATCATTAGCTTCCTCACTAATTGGTGTAGGCATCACGGGGACGGTTTTCTATAATGAGATACTTTCCAATTTGAGAGAAGGTACAATTACCTCATCAAGTTCTACTTTCCTCCCACTCACTTCTTTCGAGAGAAACTCCTTCTCTAGAAAGGATCCATTCTTAGAAAGAAAGATCTTGCCTTCGGATCTGTGATAGAAGGTGTACCCAACAGTTTCTTTTGGGTATCCTATGAAGACGCACTTCTCAGATTTAGGTTCGAGCTTCTCAGGCTGAAGCTTTTTCACATAAGCATCGCAATCCCAAACTTTAAGAAATGACAGCTTAGGTTTCTTGCCAAACCATAGTTCATACGGTGTCGTCTCAACGGATTTAGCTGGTGCCCTATTTAACGTGAATGCAGCTGTCTCTAATGCATAACTCAAAAACGCTAGTGGGAAATCGGTAAGAGACATCATAGATCGCACCATATCTAATAAATTACGGTTATGACATTCGGACACACCGTTACGCTATGGTGTTCCAGGTGGTGTGAGTTGTGAAACTATTCCACATTGTTTTAAATGAAAGCCAAACTCGTAACTCAAATATTCACCTCCGCGATCAGATCATAGAAACTTTATTTTCTTGTTACGATGATTCTCCACTTCACTTTGAAATTCTTTGAACTTTTCAAATGTTTCGGACTTATGTTTCATTAAGTAGATATACCCATATCTTCTTAAATCATCCGTGAATGTTAGAAAATAACGATACCCGCCGCGAGCCTCAACACTCGTCGGACCACATACATCGGTATGTATTATTTCCAATAAGTCAGTGGCTCGCTCCATTGTTCCGGAGAACGGAGTCTTAGTCATCTTGCCCATGAGGCATGGTTCGGAAGCATCAAATGATTCATAATCAAGTGATTCCAAAAGTCCATCTGCATGGAGTTTCTTCATGCACTTTACACCAATATGACCTAAATGGCAGTTCCACAAATATGTTGCACTATCATTATCAACTTTGCATCTTTTGGCATCAATATTATGAATATGTGTATCACCACATTCGAGATTCAACAAAAAATAGACCACTCTTCAAGGGTGCATGAGCATAAAAGATATTACTGATATAAATAGAACAACCATTATTCTCTGATTTAAATGAATAACCGTATCACATCAACAAGATCCAGAGATAATGTTCATGCTCAATGGTGGCACCAAATAACAATTATTCAGGTCTAAAACTAATCCTGAAGGTAGATGTAGAGGTAGCGTGCTGACAACGATCACATCGACCTTGGAACCATTCCCGACGCGCATAGTCACCTCGTCCTTAGCCCCTATTTTGAGTTGCAAATATGAGCAACAGAACCAGTATCAATACCCAGGCGCTACTACGAGCATTAGTAAGGTACCCATCAATAACATGTATATCAAGTATACATTTGTTCACTTTGCCATCCTTCTTATCCGCTAAACACTTGGGGCAGTTCTGCTTCCAGTGACTAGTCCCTTTGTAGTAGAAGCACTCAGTTTCAGGCTTGGGTCTAGACTTGGGCTTCCTCCCGGGAGTGACAACTTGCTTGCCATTCTTCTTGAAATTCCCCTTCTTTCCCTTGTGTCGGTGTGGAACGACACCTATGGGATCACAAGAATCCCTACTACGGTTGCCGGGGCGCAGGCTTGCGAGAAGAGTAGGATTAGTAGTCAGTAGAAGGATCGTTTACCCCGGTTCGGGCCGCGAGGATGCGTAAAACCCTAGTCCTGCTGTGGTGTATGTATTGAGTGTTCTTAAGCCCTCGAACTAGCTATGATGGCTGTGTAGTTTAAAAGAGCCGAATCCCTCTCCAGTACGCCATGGGCCTCCTTTTATAGTCGAAAAGGGGCTACCACAATGGCACACATGAGGCGGAAAGACCGATAGTACTATGAGCTTATCGCCCATATTACAGGACAAGACACATTTAATGCGTCGCTGAGGTGTCCCTATGCTTTATCGGGGACGGGAATGGAGCCCGTCCCATCCGTCGCCGCTCCTCCTCGAGTCGACACGCGCCCTGGCCAGCGATGCGTGTGGCACCATGTAGACAGGGAAGCAGCTGAGGTGGCGTGGTGCTAGGGTCTTCATGAAGGTTTGCATGCCGCCACGCAGACACTCGCTGATCTGGTCCCTGGTGGTGGCCCTGCTAGCGTTCTCGGCAAGGGTCTTGCCGAGTGGCCCAGCAAGAGTCTTGCCAAGGGGCGCTGTCTTCTGGTCCTCATCTTGACCTCATATGTCTATGGTCTTGACAAAGATTTGCATGCCACCACAGAGGTGCCTCCCGAGCCCTGGTCCAATCGTAGCCGGTTGGGTTGGAACCCGTGGCTCGAGGGCGGCTCGCTGTGTTGGTGTTTGGGCGTGCTGGCCCAACAAGGGTCTTGCCGGGGGAACCTGCTCCGTCCTTCTGCCTCTTTGTGTTCTTGGCCTTGGCGTTGCCATGATCGTCTTGTGTTGGGCTTCGGCTTCTCTCCGGCTTCCCTCCTTTGCCCTGCTACGTTTGGCCATGGCGCGCGGCTCTAACTGCCCGTGCACAAGTAGAGGGGTACAAAGGTGCGCCCCTACTTATGTACACCGACAGGAGCCCCCGGGCCTGGGCCACACATAAGTGTGACACGTTGTTGGGCCAGGCCCAGAACGGTGCGCGGGCAGGAGGGGCGGATTTTACCGCGGTAATTATTCATCTGCTGCGTTTCCCCATGACCTGCGTTGGATGCACGACATGGAGGGGTGCGTGTGTGATGTGGGGGGCATGCGTGGGGCGGTTCCCGCACGCATGCGTCACATCGCGGTACAGGGGCGGCTCGTGCCTTCCACATGAAGAGGGAGAGGAGTAAAGGCGCGGCCCATTTACTGAATGGGGCCGGGTTGCCGTCTTCAAGGCATCCACACACCATGATCACGGGGTGGGGAGAGGTTGCTTCACCCGTCCCCTCGGTTCTGCGCGTTCGCCACGCGTCCTCCATGCGCTCGGGGTGGCAAACGGTGGAGGTGGGAAACTGGGCCGTCCCTGGTTGGGGCAGCGGGTCGGTCTCGATTCCTTGCGCCTCCGGTGGTTGGATTGGCCGAGCGGGTGACCGAGCCCAGACCCCTCCCTTTTATAAGGGGAGGGAAGGGGGGATGGCAACCCGCACCACTACAAAAAAAAGACACACCCGTGACATTTTGGGCCGAACGAATTTTTTTCTGTCATACATATGACACTTCTATGACGATAATTGTGACAAAACCCGGTATCATCATATATGTGGTGGGCTCCTACTTCTATGACAAAAAATCATGACAGAAAATGGGCTTTTTGTCCTGGGCGGGCCGGAGACGCAGCTGCATGACATTCTTTGGGCCGTCCATGACGGAAAAAAACGTGGTAGAAGCAAGGGGGAGGAAAATATTGGGGAGTTCCCGGTTACGGTGGGAGGACGGGGGCCGAGTGATACGCGTTTCTCTCGTACACATACGCGCGTGTGTGCGAGGCGTTGGCTCTAACTGAACCCGAGCGAGGCGTTGTGCTCTAACTGAACCCGAGCGATTGCACTGCAGGCTACGCGTTACTGAACCCGAGCGATCGATCGATGGCTGTTAACTGAACCCAATCGAGCGATTCCTTCACTACTTCTGCTAGCTAAAGCCGATCGATGGGATGAACAGTGAGTGTTGCGGGGGGGGGGGGGTGGATGAACAGTGAGTGGTGGCATTGCCTCTAGATGAACAGGACCCCGTGGTATGGTGGAGGGCTGGATGAACAGTAGACGGTGGAGGGGTGCCCGTGGAGGGGTGGTTGAACAGGACCCCGTGGGATGGAGGGCTGGATGAATAATAGACGATGGAGGGATGCCGGTGGAGGGGTGGTTGAACAGGACCCCGTGGTGTGGAGGGCTGGATGAACAGTAGACGGTGGAGGGGTGGTTGAACAGTAGCCGGTGGAGTAGCGCGCGGTGGAGGCTGGATGAACAGGAGCCCGTGGAGGCTGGATGAATAGGAGCCCGTGGAGGCTGGAGGAGGTCAACGGTGGAGATGAACAATATCCCGTGGAGTCCCGTTTTGCGGTACGCCACACCCCTCCCGATGAACGGGACCCCCGTTTCGACCGTAGGGCTCCAACACAAGTACGTTTCCTCCATTTTGCGGTACGCCACACCCCTCCCGATCAACAGGACCTCCGTTTTGCCGTAGGAAGTCCGTTTCGTCCGTTTTGCGGTACGCCACACTCCTCCCGATCAACAGGACCCCCGTTTCGACCGTAGGAGGTCCATTTCCTTCGTTTTGTGGTATGCCAGACCCCTCCCGATGAACATGATCCCGTTTCGAACGTGGCCGGTCGAACACAAGGCCATTTCCTCCGTTCCGTGGTACGCCAGGCCTCGTTTCCATCGCCTGTTCTGTCCAAGCCCTCCCGATGAACACGACCATGCATTCCGTTCCGACCCAGCCGGTTGGCTCCCACGCGTTCCGTTGCCTCCCGATGAACACAACGCATTCCATTGCCTCCCCATGAACACGATGCATTCCGTTGCCTCCCCATGAACACGACGACGACGCTGTTTCTCCGTTCTGACCCAGCCATGTACACGAGCCCTCGCCGTACGTATGCGCGAGTAGGCGTTCGAGACCCTGCCCGTATGTACGTACGTGGCCGTATTTTCTTTCTTGCACCCTGGCCGCTGTACGTACGTGTACACGCTACGTGTGCGCCTCTACTATGACACGTGCGCGCCTCTACATCCACCAGTATATATGTACGTACACGTTCGCGACCAGAATGACAATGCTACGTACGCTTCGACCAGGTGGGTCCCGACTGTCAGGCACTTCCTTGCGTGCGAAGATGTAGCGGGTGAGTCCCAGCAGTCAGGGGGGCAAATCATTTTGTTTTTCTTTTGCCCGGACGGACTTCCTTGCGTGCGAAGGTGTAGTTGGTGGGTCCCAGCAGTCAGGGAGGAAACGTTTTTTTCGCGAAATATGGTGGCCTGTTCGGTGGGTCCCCGCTGTCAGGTGCAGGAATAATTATTTTGCATGTAATAAGGAGGCACTTCCTTGCCGCGGCCGTGGACCGAGCTGTCAGCCTCTCCACGTACAGTCCACGTCCGATGGTAGCCATTCCTTGACCATGTTGACCATGCCACGCCGAGAGCACCAGGGCGGTGGACGACGGTGAGGCCTAGGAAGGGGACGATGCGGAGCCAAGGAAGACGCGGCAGTGGATGCCCACGCATAGAGGAGTACAAGGGTTCACTGGTTCGGCTGCGGTGTGAGGCTGCCGTCGCCGCAGAATAACAGGGGGTGTGGGTGAGTAGAGGGATGGCCTGGCCAGCGGTGGGAGTAGTAGGGGGCGGTGAGGCCTCCGCCGCATCGCAGCCGGCCACGGGAGGCAGGAGCACGAGGCATGACCGGCGCTGGTTTGGGCGGCTGGAGCAAAAAAACCAGAGGTTGAAGAAGCACTACGGTCGTTGGATGGACATCGTACGGTCACTAGAGGTAGAATCGTGCATATTGACTAAGTTGATAAAGCCCTCCGTCCCCGTCAACTTAGTAGGGCCACAAGTCAGCCTGCCACTATTGTCACGCCAAGATGCGACCCTATCCTAAAGGAACTCGAAGGTCCCACCAAGGATAGAAGCGCATCTTCAAGACACTTTTGCAAGGTGGATATCATTACATCAACATTACATAATAGAAGGGGATACATATAAGGCATACAAATGCCGCAAGAATACATCAACATACATGAGAACAACATTCGACTACAGATGAAATACAAACAGGAGCTCAAACTACATCCACCCTGCTAGCACAGGCTGCCGACCTGGAACCTATCCCCTGATCGACGAAGAAGAAGAAGAACTCCAAAACAAGTAAACATCGCTCTCACGTCATGATCATCGCATATCCTGTACCTGCAACTGTTGGTGTAGTAATCTGTGAGCCACGAGGACTCAGCAATCCCATTACCATGGGTATCAAGACTAGCAAAGCTTAATGGCTAAGAAAGGGGTGAAGTGGTGAGGTTGTAGCAGCGACTAAGCATGTATGGTGGCTAACTTACGCAAATAAGAGTGAGAAGAGAAGCAAAGCAAGCAGTCGTCAACTAGTAATGATCAAGAAGTGATCCTGAACTCCTGCTTACGTCAAACATAACCCAGAAACCGTGTTCTCCTCTCGAACAACCCCGAAAAGAGACAATCATGGTTACGCACACGATTGGTGTATTTTAGAAGAGTTTACTTCAAGTTTACTACAACCGAATATTAACAAATTCCCATTTTCCACATAACCGCGGGCACGACTTTCGAAAGTTCAAACCCTGCAGGGGTGTCCCAACTTAGCCTATGATAAGCTCTCGCAATCAACAAAGGATATTCCTTCTCCCGGGAAGACCCGATCAGTCTCGGAATCCCGTTTACAAGACATTTCGACAAGGGTAAAACAAGACCAGCAAAGTCGCCCGATGTGCCGACAAATCCCGATAGGAGTCGCACGTACCTCGTTCTCAGGGCACACCAGATAAGTCAAGCTACGAGTAAAACCAGGCCTTGAGTTTCCCCGTGGTGGCCCCGCAGGTTGCTCGGTTCGGACCAACACTCGAAGGAGCACTGGCCCGGGGGGCTAAAATAAAGATGACCCTCATGCTCCGGAAACCCAAGGGAAAAAGGGCATAGGTGAGGCAAATGGTAAAACCAATCTTGGGCCTTGCTGGAAGAGTTTTATTCAAAGCGAACTGTCAAGGGGGTCCCATAAATCACCCAACCATGTTAGGGACGCAAAATCCGGGAACATAATACCGATATGACGGAAACTAGGGTGGCAAGAGTGGAACAAAACACCAGGCATAAGGCCGAGCCTTCCACCCTTTACCAAGTATATAGATGCATTAATAATATAAGAGATATTGTGATATCCCAACATAAACATAATCCAACATGGAGCAATCTTCATCTTCGCCTGCAACTAGCAACGCTATAAGAGGGGCTAAGCAAAGCGGTAACATAGCCAAACAACGGTTTTCTAGGAAGGGTGACAAAGGTTAGAGGTTCATGGCAATTTGGGAGGCTTGATAAGCAAGTGCTAGGTAACGCGGCATAGCGATAGAACGAAGCAACTAGCATAGCAATGATAGTAGTGAGATCCAAGGTGACGGTCATCTTGCCTGAAATCCTGCTAGGAAGAAGAACGATTCCATGAAGAAGATGAAGCCACGAAGACGAACCAATCGTAGATGAACGAATCCTCACGATCGCAACAAAACGGGAACTATCGAGAAGAAGCACACAACATGGTAAACACACCACACATGAACAAGGCATGATGCTCAACCAAGTATGATGCATGACAAGGCTACATGAGGCTACCCATGGCAAGAGATGATGCATACAAGAGCAACACATCAAAACAAGTTTAAATGAGGCCGGGAACAACATATAACAACTCCGGTAAGTCATCATATGCAAATTTCGAAATTGGTCCAGATCTGAATAAACCTTATGTTTAAGTTGTTAAACAGCAAGTTAAGACGCACCATGATGATCTACGCGAAATTCTAGTCAAGTTACATATAAAGTTCATTAGATTCGGAGCTACGGCCTAGAAGATATGAGCAAAACAAGTTAAGCATGACATTGATGCAAAATGCATTCAAACATCAAGCAAACACACTCTAAACATGGAAGCAACAAGGTAACATGAAACTACATGCAAAACTAAGCAAGTTTCATATAGAGCACACTCAAATCGGAGCAACGGTTCAACACATACACATGAAACAAGGTTAAAGGACAATCTGTCCAAAACAGCAACTAGGCATATTGCAAGCACCCAAACAACATGCTACAGCACCACAACAAGTAAACAAAACGCATGGACATGATTTACAGGTAAAGCACGACAAAACATGAACACTGAGCTATCTCTAGAAACTACTAGAACATGCTCAAAAGGACATGGCAAGATTGCAAATAATAACAGGTTCACAGACTTAGCAGAATTCACAGGACATGGCAGAAATAACATCAGGTTACAATGTTTAGAGCTACCAAACAACATGCTACAGGAACTTATCATGGCGACCAAAGGCATGACATGAATCTACCAATTGCATAGATCAAAAGTACCTTACTGACAACGAGCCAAAAAGGATCAGAAGATATGATGGCACCCATGTAAACATAACAACTGTTATGACAGATTCAGACTTAGTGAAAATAATAGCACAAGGCATATTGGTGAGCTTGAATCACTCAACACAAGGCATTGCATGACAAGATAAGTATAGCATCAGCAAGAAGACATGTTCATGAACCTAAGCATGGCAATAACATGTTCATAGCATGCAAGGATCAACTATAACAACCATGACAAAATTGATTAACATGTAAACAATTTGCCAGGAACATTTTATAGAAAAAGTAAAGCAAGATTAAGACATGCTAGAGTATTCTATAAATGCAAACAAGGGCATGGATGGATAGAGCATAACCCTATGTCCAAAACATCCTTATAGAACATACTAAAAAGAAGCATGAATCTCACTATAGCAACATGAATACATGGAATGAAAATAACAGCAGAACAAAGACTGAAATCCCAAGTCCCTGAAATCAGCAACATCACGGAGGCTACTTTGCATGCTTGTAACAAACAATACATGGCATATAATGAAGAGTGGGTTGCACCACAGCAAATATCAAATGTTGTAGCTCATAACACATGTATACTTCATGCTCAAAAGAAAATCACACAAAAAGATGCAAAAAAGACAAATGAGCTAGTTCTGTTAACAGAAAGCAGACAACATTATATAGAACTCTTGCAACAATGTTTAGGGCATCAAGATGAACTCAAATGAACATCACACAATGGAACAAAATGTAGATCATCTCATGATGAACATTTCTATATATTACACGAGCGAAACAGAGCTATATGCAAGGAGATATGATGCTATGAACAGGGGACCAGAATGCAAAATATTTCGGGACTTAGGAAATTTCGGGGGTCAACCTGAGGATTCGGATCTGGATTTGGAGGGCGCGGTTCCCGAGGTTTGTCGGGCCACTCGTCGGAGTTGAGGAAGGAGGCGGCCGGAGATGGTTGGGGCGGTGGATCCGGGGCCGGGGAGGCCGGATCTGGTGCAGGCGGCACGAGAAGGAGAGGACAGCGGCGGCGGCGGACTCCGAGAGGCGGACGGCGAGCGGGCGGCGGGGTGGCGGCGGAATTCGCCCGGCATCGCCCGGACGTGTCCGGCAGCGCAGAGGAGATGTTTTCCAGTGTTAGGGGTGGATTCATTCGCAAATTTTGGGGAAGAGGGCCTATTTGTAGGTAGAGGGAGCTAGGAGAGTCCAAATGGCCCACACGATGGGTTATTGGGCCGTTTTGGAGAGGTGTTGGGCTGCACACAAAAGAGGCCTTTACGGTTCCCGGTTAACCGTTGGAGTATCAAACGGACTCCAAATGGCACGAAACTTGACACGCGGTCTACGGGTGGTGTAACAAGGCCGCTTGGCAAACCTCGGTCCATTCCGGGAAAGTTTAACACCGGCGCACGAAAAGAGGCAAAAGGAGGCGCCGGAGGACATAGGAGTGTCGGATTTCAAAACGGACAACGGGGAAAATGCTCGGATGCATGAGACGAACACGTATGCAAAATGAGATGCACATGATGACATGGAAAAATGCAACACACGAGCAAATGACATGGAAAGGACGGTGAATAAACGAAAGACACCTAGCGCATCGGATCCGGGGCGTTAGAACTATACTGGATCCAAGCTAACAGGGGGAGTATTCATTTTTTTGTGCGTAATAAGGAGGCACTTCCTTGCGTGCAAAGATATAGCTGTTGGGTCCGAGCTGTCAGCGGCGGTAACGTTTTTTTCATGAAATACAGAGGCCCTTTCAGTGGGTCCCTGATGTCAGGTGGAGAATCATTATTTTGCGCGTAATAAGGAGGCATTTCCTTGCGTGCGGCCGTGGACCCAGCTGTTGGCCTCTCCACATACAATCCACTTCATATGCATGTCGGTCATTGACCACGTTGACCAGGCCGCGCCGAGAGCACCAGGGCGGTGGACGACGACGAGGCCTAGGAAGGGAACGACACAGAGGCAGGGAAGACTTGGCAGTTGTTTCCCACGCGGAGGGGAGTATGACTGTACGAGGGTTTACCGGTTCGTCTGCCATCGCCGGAGAATAACAGCAGATGTGGGTGAGTAGAGGGATGGCTAGGCCAGCGATGGGAGTGCTGTGGGGCGGTGAGGCCTACGTCGAAGCAGAGCCGACCGCGGGGAGGAGGCAGCAGGCAGTCCCGCTGGCGCTTGTTTGAGCGGCTGGAGCAGGAAGAGCAGTGATTGAAAAAGCACAACGGCCGTTGGATGGCCATCCAACAGTCACTGCTTCTGCGTCAACCTTTTTTTAGGAAAGCCTCAAATCTGTGGAAAACAACATACAGCCCATCGGCCATTATTTCTATTAATTTACAGCCCATTAGCTAATTATTAAGGTTTTTTTTGGAGCCCATATTCTTTTTGTTAGCATTACAGCCCATATTGTGGCCACGGTTAAAAAATTATACGAAATTTTGCATATTTCGGTACGGTCCGAACTATTTTTAATCCCGAAATTTCGACTCACCTTCAAACTGATTTTAAAAATAAATGTATATCAATATAAAATCCAACAAATTCTCCACGCATAAAAATTAATGTAATTTAAAATCTCGAAATGAAAAAAAGATATTTGAAACTAATTGCCGATTTGATGTTAAAAATGTACAACCCATTTCTCATTACTGATGTCCATTTTCTCGGCCAGCCGAAGGAAAGCTCTCCTCGTCTTGAAAGATTTGCAGCCCAACAGGCCCGACAAAGCGACTTACTTGGCAAATCACAAAAAAACTGGGCTGTGGCCGTGGACCCAGCTGTCAGCCTCTCCACGTACAGTACTCTTCCGATGGAAGTCGTTCCTTGACGATGTTGACCATGCCACGCGGAGAGCACCACGGCGGTGGACGACGGCGAGGCCTAGGAAGGGGACGACGCGGAGCCGGGGAAGACGCATCAGTGGAAGCCCACGCGGAGAGGAGTACGAGGGTTCACTGGTTCGGCTGCGGTGTGATGCTGCCGTCGCCGCAGAATAACAGGGGGTGTGGGTGAGTGGAGGGATGGCCTGGCTAGCGGTGGGAGTAGTATGGGGGCGGTGAGTCCTCCGCGGCAGCACAGCCGGCCACGGGAGGCAGGAGCAGGAGGCACGACCGGTGCTGCTTTGGGCGGCTGGACCAAGAAGACCAGAGGTTGAAGAAGCACTACGGCCGTTGGATGGACATCGTACGGTCACTGAAGCTAGAATCCTTTATATTGACTAAGTTGACAAAGCCCTTGGTACGCTCCAACTTAGTAGGCCCATAGGTCAGCCTCCGAAACGGTGCGCCCCAGATGTCAGGGGGAGGAATCATTTTTTGGGCGGCCAAAGCTAAGAATATCTGAGATTGAAGAAGAAGCACGACATCCATTGGATAGACATCCAACGGCCACTGCTGCTAGAACCTTGTGTTGACTATAATAAGTTGACACAGCCTTGCATACGCGTCAACTTATTTTTTTAGGGGACACGTCACTTAGTAGGCCCACAAGTGTGTGGCAGAGAACTTATAGCCCATTTGCGTTTTGTAAGAATGTACAACCCATTTTTGAATTCTAGTGGAATTTACAACAGCCCATTTACAGTTTGTTAAAAGTACAACCCATTTTCTAGCTAGGACAACGATTAATAATTTCAACCAACCATTGAAGACAGAATTCAATAAAATTTCCCACATTTTGATGGGATCCAAATATTTTTATCCCGAAATTTCTAGTCAGATTAAATATAAATTTGTATTATGTAAAAATCCAACGAAACATTGCGCGCGCAACAATGAAAATTTCAGATTTTCAAAATCCATAAATAATATTTTATAAACTAATTTCGTGTTTGGTGCATTTTTTATAGTTACTGCCCAGTTTTTATAATTACATCCCATTTATTATTTTTTAAAGCCCATTTTCCTGTTAAGCCTAATGCATCCCTCCTAGGAAAGATTTGCAGCCCAGCGGGGCGGAGAATAACAAGTTGACCTTGCCTAGGTATTCCTCAAAAAGACGTATAGCTGGGCTAGCCATTTTCATCTTGAAAAAATTAGTATCTGGGCTGGATATCTGGCCTGGGCTAGACGGGCCACAGCCAGCCCAGTTAATACCCTGCTCTCCTCTGAACAACAACGAAATCATCGCCAAGAAAAACTCTGCAGTGCTCACGCCTCAAAAACACAAATACTGCTCGAGCTGCTTGGTCCCAGCTGTCGGCCGCACCTTGTGCAATTCTCTCGTTTATATTGACTACATAGGTTGACAATGGTGTGGGACCGTGATGTCAGGAAACCAGGAGAAAGCAAAAAAAAATAGTTGTACATAATAAGGAGGCACTTGCGTACGTACGGCTATGGCCCTAGTGGGTCCCTAGTGTCATCCAGTCAAAATAATGTCATCTCCTGAATCCTCATGTTCGTTGACGATGTTAACAATGCTCGGCGCCACGGCGAGCGCAACAACTCGAAGGACAACGGAGAGGGCCTCGCGGGCCCTACGGATGGTCTGATACAGCGCCCGCTGCTCATTCAGGAAGCCAGGATCATCGGACACCTATGAGCACCTTCGAGAAACTGAGACGGCATGAAACGGTAAGGCCGCGCTTGGGAGCTCTGGTTTATTTCAAACCTGTATTAACATACAAGTGTAATTTACTCGTCATCGGAAACAACGCGTAAAATACAGGCGTAATGAAACCGAGGGCCCGAGGTCTGTAAGTAAAACCGGCGGGTTACGCGTGTAATTTGAGAGACCAGTGTATATTTTACGAGCACTGCTATATGGACGACATTACCAGACGATACATGCACGACGTGCGTATCATGCCATCCATGGGCAAGGCTGAAACAGCAGCTAACGGCTGGATTAGCAATCGTCCGAGTGTCGTTCAGCGTTTTTATCGTGTGTGAAGTACTTCCGATATTTTACTAGTCGAAATCGACCAACCAAGCGCCTTCGCCCGAGACCATCTGCTTTAATTTACAAGCGTCAGTTTTACAAGCGGTTTTGGTTGGAAAACGACGATCCAATCACGGCCTAATATCATGAGTTGGTCGGAAGATCATATGGTTTCACGTCTAACCTACCCGACTTGTCGTATAGGCTATGAATGAAACATCAGACGATGAACTTCTTAAGCACGGAAACAACAGAAGAGGATGATCTTCTTAACAAGCAAATCACTGGCATTAGATCGACATGCAAAACAATACGAAGCATTATTCTCAGGAGGCACGGTGAACAGCTCGTGATGCCGCATGCCACAACATTCCAAGCTCAACTTTGCAATCAAACACAAGGCCTGGCATTACATAGACAATATTCAGAACAAACTCTTAACACAGGAATATCTCAGCAGAGTAACTATTTACTTCTAAACTGAACACAGGAATAGGAAAAAACACTCGACGCTGCTCACAGCAAGGGCGTCCCACTCAAAAATATCAAATGCATGTCTTCTGGCTAACATCAATGAGCAAATTTTGACAAGGTTTTCCAATTCCAATATATTAAACTAACGTCTTCTTGCTAACATCAATGATTAAACTTTGACAAGCTTTTCCCATTCAAAATATGTAATGCCTATGATCGTGGAGTCCTGTCGTAGCTTCTTGTACTTGTTTGGGCACTTTTTGCCCAGGGCACTCCACGTGTTGTTAAATTGCCAATGGTCTCTGCAGACTAGTCATGTCACCGGTGTCTAATAATACTCTGTAAAGCTTCTCGGTCATTCCTTCTGTAATGTAGCGCAAACAGTGACTGCTTCTTTCTGCAAAGTGGAACGACCAACTGGACCCAGTAATGCAGCAGTTTGCCTTGGACACATTGGCTCCTTTTGTGCAGTTCAACTAAAATCGAAGTCGGAATAAAACCGAGCTTTAATTTTGATATCCCTGTAAGCAACAATAGGTATAAGGGAAACAATTACTGAGAAATAACGGTTGATGACTTGTACTCCCAGAAGAAAAGCATCTACTGATCTACTTTATCTTAATGGGAAACAAAGCAGGAGAGTAGCAATTCTCCATCAGTGTGATTCATTCATATTGACTGAGACATTATCTTAACAATGCCTTGTTTCAACATGTATAAAGAACGACAAAGCAGAAAAGTACCATTCCTAAAACAATGCAACTGATTCATTTTAACAGAGACATTATCTTAACAATACCTTGGTTAAACATGTAGAAAGAACTACAAAGCAGGATAGTACCATTCCTAACAAGTGTTGCAGTTTTGAACTAAGATTCAGTAGTTAATTAATTCTGAGAGTGGCATTGCTTAATTTTACCAGCGGCATTAGATTAACGAAAAGCATAAACAGTTCCAGGGGAGAGTGGGCGCAACAACAGTATGTGCTTCCATCTACTTATAAAGGGGGTGATGCAGAGTTTGTTGTAACAAAGCAACAAGCATCATGTCTGGGTTGGTCCCATTTTTGTTCACTACTTAATGGGAAAAGACAGCAATACAATAGCTTCAATTCAACATTTATTTAAAACAGTACCAATACAAGTAGCACAACATCTCAAAGCACACTGCACAATCATGTGGATGAAGGCCTGTACTGACCTTTCATGAGACGGACAAGATAAAATACGAATCTGCCAACACGAATAGGAAATCCAATCTCGTTTTGTGCAGTTGCACTGAAATCAAGCAAAGTGTTTCGCGTAGCGAAGCAAAATGTCGCAATAGCAACAAGTTGAATAGATATCCCTGTTTAAACAGAGGCAAAAAAGGAATCAATTACTGGCTAATAAAGGAGGATGAAACATGCGGCCACAAAAATGGTAATCCCGCCAATCCCTAACAAGTGTTGCAGTTTTGAAATAAGATTCAGTAGTTAATTCTGAGAGTGGCATCAATTACTGGCTTATAAAGGGGGTGATGCTGAATTTGTTGTAACAAAGCAACAAGCATCATGTCTGGGTTGGTCCCATTTTTGTTCACTACTTAATGGGAAAAGACAGCAATACAATAGCTTCAATTCAACATTTATTTAAAACAGTACCAAAACAAGTAGCACAACATCTCAAAGCACACTGCACATCATGTGGTTGAGACCAAGATTTGAAACAACTCGCCACGAAGACTGGAAACAAATCTCGATCTCCTTTTGTGCAGTTCCACCAAAATTAAGCAAAGTCACCGGTGTGACATTCAAGTTGAACTGCACAAAACACTCTTAAAACATAAGTGTTTCGAGTAGCGAAGCAAAATGTCGCAATAGCAACAAGTTGAATCGATACCCCTGTTTTAACAGAGGCAAAAAAGGAAACAATTACTTGCCGATAAAGGAGGATGAAACAAACGGTGACAGAAAGAAGCATCTAACTTATCTTGGATGGAAAACAAAGTAGGATAGTAGCATTTCTAAAACGGTTGCATTGATTCATATTAACAGAGACATTCTCTTGAAACAACATTCGTTAAAAAATGTAATTTACTTTTAACAGTGGCATTGCTTCAATTTTCCGGCGGCATTCTTAGATTAACAACAGCAAAATAGTTGTATGGGACATGCCAGCACCATGTGCGTCCACACGTATAAATGGGTGATGCAGAGTATGTAGCCAAGCAGCATATATGCGCTGGTCCCATATTTGTTCTCTTTGAACCTTCTTCCTATGTGAGGGCAGCAAATCTAGTCCTGCACAAACTACCCGACCCCCCAGTTTCTTTCCCTTTTCAACAAAGAGATCGGTTCCTTACAGATGTGTGTACTGGGTTACCCCCTTTTCCCTTTTCGACCTACAAAGCGGCTGGATAGCCAGTCTATACTACTTTCCGCCCCTCCTTTCCTCATTGAACCACGTCCTAGATTCTTGCTCCAGCCCACCGCACCCTTCTTTCCTCTTTGAACCAAGACCTAGATTCGACTACAGATCGAAAAAGATCCACATGCAGCTAGAGCAACGACGGTTTCAAAGAAACTTATACCTTAGGGTCGTCGGGATGTGGCAAGGCGTGCGGCGGGAGGCCGGATCTGCCCACACTACGTACGGCAGCGAGGAAGAAGGGGTCGGTGGCCCTCCCGCACAGGCGCTGGGTGAAAGAGAACAGCGCAGCCGGCAGTGGATTGCCTCCCTCGCCGAAGGCGATAGAGTGAACGCTGCACCTCCTCCCCTTCCCGGTGCGACGGGATACGGACGCCTCCTTCACCAGCTGTGAGGGGGGAGAGAGAGACAAGAGGCCAACGCAGTCTTGTTTAGATCTGGTGAAGAGAGGGTGAGAGACTGTGAATATAGCAAACCCTAGCAAATGAACGCTGAGCCTCCAGCGTGTAACATATATGTAGTGCGGCGAGCGTGTGGAGAGTGCAAACCCTAGCGAACAAGCGCTGAGGCTCCCGCTTATATATATACTACTGTAGTACGGACTGAGCTCCGGTGCCTTCACTGCACCTGCTTTTGGCTGTATGACAGGTGAGCCAGCCACATTTTGGGCCCACCTGTCATAAATCCAAAGGCAGGTGCACTAAGTCAATGAAGCTGCGTCCATATAGTACTCTCGTGTATACGACTAATATATAGTGGAGTGGTTTTCTTATTCTCTCCATAACAATCGTTTTAAATTGTGTAAGTACGAAACGAAACTCTTTATTTAATGTACAGTGAAGAAAACTAGTACTACTTCCGATGAACTAACGATCCACGCCCACGCGTCCTGGTCGCACTTCCTGTCCTTCACGTGTGGTACACTACCCTCCCTTAAGTGAACAACCACACATGCGCCAAATTATCGGAAACGTGTGAGAGTGTGTACAAATAAAGAATTTTAATTTCAATTATCGGAAAGGTTTGAGAGTATTACAAAGTTTGACTTCAGTCAAATCTAATATGCGGAGTAAATAAAAATGGAGGGCTACTACGTCCATCCGGGTTTTTAGTCCACACCATTTTTTAAATCAAAGTTAATAGCTGGACAAATAAAATTACAGGGGAGCTGGAGACAAAGTTGTGAGAAGGCTTAGAAATCAATACAAAACTTATGCTCTTAGTACCAACGTCGATCCTTCTTCGAGGAAACATTTGGTTCATAGCCAATTGTGTGATAAAATTGCACCAACGTGAAAGACGACTGCGTCTCCAACGCAACCAAGGTGAACTGACGAAGGATATCATCTTTGTGCGTAACAAGCAAAGAGCACTGATGGAAGACAGCTTGTTTTTCATTGAAAATCGATCAGCTTCACCAGCCGACGCAACCATGAGGCGCAACCATGAGCATCGATAGGTCATCGTGGTGATGCATCATCCATTTGGCATCAAGTTTGGGTGAGGCACCTATGAAGTTCGACAAATCCTCACTGTGGTCTGTTTCTTCTCAGTAATCAAGCTCGAGGAAGGAAGAACCACGTGGCAGAGGACAGTGAGGCGGAACAACAATGGCCATCCAATTTTGTGCAGTTCCACTAAAATTGAGGAAGACATGCCCGGGTATGGAGACACGCATCGCTGTTTCCAAAAATATAAAAAAGGGTTAGCAACGACATCTCAATTGTCAATAAGAATTAATGAAAAGTACACCAACAAACAGAAGCATCATAATTATCTTGATGGGAACTAAACCAGGATACCCGAGAAAAAAAGCATTTCTTCATTTAACCAGTGATAGTACTACCACCATATGGACAATGACCGCACAACCACCATGTACTTTTTGTCGAAACAACATGTATACCTCCACCGAGGCATAAATCAGGACAACTTTTCGAGTGGCATTTCCTCTATAATAGTACTAGTAGGTGATGTTGGACCAGCCGACGAACCCTAGCTACTATGCATGGGGAGCTGGGGAGTAGTCGCATAGAAGAAAACCCGCACGCAGCGACCTGGGGAGCTGGACCAGTACAAGAAGTTATACCTCAGGTGGGCGAGATGTCGTTTAGGCGGGCGGGCGGGATCTGCCCACACGACGACAGCGAACAAGGGCGCGGAGGATCTTCGTCCGCGCCAGCGCCGGCTCCGAGAGGACGGTGCGCATCGGCTTCCTCCGTCGCCGACGGCGACAACGTCAACGCTGCACCTCCTCACCTCCCGCAGCGGACGGGATTCGGCCGGATCTGTGACCACCGGTGAGGAGAGAGATAGAGTGGACACTGTCATCTTGTTTTGATATGGAGAGGGTGAGAGAGCGAGACGCGAGAAACTCTATCAAACAAGAGGCTATAATGGAGTAAAAAAATCTCTCCATAGCAGTGGTTTTAAATAGAATACGCGCGTTCCCGGAAAAAAGAAACGAAAACTGGCGGACAATTTTTTAAGGGTCTGTCTAGGACACATCTAGATGTGACATAGTTATGTCACATCTAAGTTGATGTCCACTCTGTTTGTGGTCTATTTTTTTCCTAGTTTTTTTGTTTCTTGTTGCTACATTATATACTTGTGGGAGCTTAGATGTGATATCCTTAAATAACATCTAGATGTGAATTAGACAAACTGATTTTCTAACATACCAAGAAAAAAAACTCGATCAAAAACACGCCCCCGCTTCCAGGTCGCGAGAGTCGTCGCGCACACACACATAGACATAGACATGCATATCCGTGTTTACGTAAAATTCCATTTCCATCTCCATCTCCAATCATATTTGTCCAACTGGCACATTATTTACGTTGTTAATTATATACGCAGCAATATTAACGTACAACATCTCTTGTTTGCGCACGTCCCGACCGCCGCCACGGCCGGTCCTGACCAACCCGAACCCTCTTCATCACCCGCGCATGCTTCCCGCCCAAAACAGTCAGTGCCGCATTCATGCCCGGCCAGAGCGGACGCGACCTCTCACTGGCGCCGGCATTGAAGCGGCGCGCCGGCCGAGAGAGCGTCGCCCGTGCCGCTTCCGGGTGCACGCGGCTGCTCCGCGTTCAAAGGTCGCAATAGCCGGCTACAACATGCATGTAAAAAGTTCTTGGGAGTCCGTGCTATAGCTAGCTGTCCTCCCCCAACTCGTCAATCTCTTCCAGTAGTGCTAGTACTCCATGGCGCGATCCATCGACAAGCAGGCGGGAAAGTTATCGTATACTCGGTTTGCGGTGAGTGGCATGCCGAGCGACCGTGTGGGGTCGAGCCGTGGAGGAGGGTGAGACACGAACACGACAGACGTGATTTAAACGTTGGTTTTGCTCGATGGCGCGATCCAACGAAACGAAACGTTGGTTTCTCTCCGTTTCCATTTTTTCTCCGGAAAAACGGAAACTTTCCACTCCATTTTCATTCCTATTCCAAGGTTGCCCCGTTACAACATTCCATCAAATACAAAGGAAAACTAACACGCATGCTGATGCATCTCAATGATTCACAGATCATAGCCAATATTTACTTCACAACTAAAGAAAAAAGTTGTGAGAGCGTGTACGAAAGAAAAACTACTGATGGGGTCACTACGACTTAAACCCTAAACCCTAAACATGATTTAATTTCCTGGCCAGGTAGAACCTGTCGAAGGAAAGACGGCTGGCACCCTCGGATCATACGATGCTTTTGTGCAGTTCCACTAAAATCGACCTGAGCATCCCTGATGGCAAAGATATTGAAGAAGTGTGATTAGAATAATAGTACTGGCACTAGTTCATGAGACATAAACTCATCACAAGTAGAAGCCGGTAGAAGTAGAGAAAGATCGACATGGAGATGGAGCTACGGCAGTGGAGCAAGCCGGCTCCAAAAGGAAGATGGACTACCTGGGACGTCGGGCTGTAGCTAGAAGGGCGGTTGGGACGCGGCATCGGCCCATACCGCGGTGACCCCCGATTGGGACGCACCGACTGTGGGTTTTCTCCCTCGCCGATGTCGACCGCGTCTACGCAGAACATTGTTCCCTTCCCCCAGCTGCGGGATCAGGCCCGTCGTTCTATGCTTGTGAAGAGAGCAACCTAAGCAAGCAGGCTTGTAGCTTAGGCTCCTGCTAGTGTATATATAGTGGTTTTCTTTTTCTCTCCATATCAACCATTTTATATTGCGTACGTGTCATTCAAGAGTGAAATGATGGTTGCTTCTTCCGACTAACTTACTGTGTGATTTGACTGCTCCTTAGTGGCCCCTACACGTACTCCCCCTACGTGTATGCAACAGTCACACGTACACATGGACGCAAAAACGCGCGCGACGCCCTAATGCATGCATGTCCGAGCACACGACGGAACACACACGGTCACGCTCAAGTGCTCAACCTACACGTGCATGCACACACATACTCAGTCAGGGTGAGCTAGTGACCGTATAAACACCGGAAAATATATATATTGAGCGCAATGAGCGTATTATGAAGTCCACTGACCGTATTTTTACAAATATACAGTGACAGACAGTGTATTTATCTCATTTGAAATTAAGCCATATTAACCGGAGAGGAGGCAGTATGGACTAGCATTACTTTGTTGTGTCCCGTCAACTTGCCGAACAAGGAGAAGGTTGCAGGACGGGAGAAGCTTGCGCGCGGTGGCTCGCAGGACAAGGAGAAACTTTTGACTAATGCAAGCTCTCCCTCGCTCAGGCGGTGGACGTGCAACAGTTAATTCGGTGTCAGATTGCCAGAAGCATACACTATACTACTAGTGCTATTATTGTTCGACTTCCCGAATAGGCGAACAGCCAAGCGCAAAGTTTACTAGTACTACTACTATAGTCTATAAAGGTACGTACTATACTAGTACTAGGAACCGGATGGAGGAGCGTCTGCACTCTTATTATAATTTTAAAATGTGATAAAGCAATCTTCAACACATTTGGTTCTCTTCGAGGGTTCTCGCATGTGATAATGGAAGTTGATTGCATGGAACACTCGCCACAATTCTCGCTTAATTCTGGCTCATATCCTGTTACAAATAGTAGCGCTCGGTAATATTTCCTCTTTTTTTGTTATTCAGCATGTAAACAGGTCAGCAAACCTTGCGGCGCATCTTCGTGCGAACCGTGCTTGCTGCACTTTGAATGTGGCCGAGAGCTGGCTTGATGAAACACCTCGCTTCCTACTTCTTTTTTTGCGGGGTACCTCGCTTCCTAGTGACCAGTGTCTTGGCTGATCGTCCTAAGAATGCTTATATATGAATAAAGCTCTCTCATTTACCCGCAAAAAAGATTAAGCCATATTAACCGGAAAGGAGGGAGTATGGACTAGCACTACTTTTTGGTGTGTCCCGTCAACTCGCAGAACGAGGAGAAGCTTGCAGGACAAGGTGAAGCTCGCTTACGCCTTTTGACTAATGCAACCTACCCTCGGTGGACATGCATCAGTCCATTCGGTGTCAGATTGTCAGAGGCATACACTGTAGTACCCAACATGCGGAGTACCATCATTGTTCGACTTCACGAAGAGGCGAAGAGCCAAGCGCAGTAGTACGAGTAGTACTACTACTAGAACCGCATGGTGGAGCGTCTGTACTCTTATTTTTTATCTCTGATAAAGTACACGTTTATTCCGGAGAAGGGCGGAAAACGGCAGCCCAACATGTAATGAATGATATCGATCAACCAACCATGCTCGAATATATCTTGGCCTCCGTGCGAGCCCGTCTGTGTGTTCTCGCTCCTCGTCTCTCTCAAGGAACGGCGGGTTGGCTCTTTGCCGTCAATTGAGATCGGTTTGCTCACACTCCTGTCCCACATGTCAGTGATATGCCAAGAGGAGGTGCGTTGACCGACTGGCCATACGCGTACTTGGTTTTGCACCTTCATACTACTCCTCCCTCCGTCACAGTTTACAGGGCGCGCTTCATTATGATGCATTTCTCTCAATGCATTTCCACCACCAGAGAGACTTTAGACGCGTTTGGTTTAATGCTCAATTAATTAGGGCGTGGTAACCGCAATCAAGTCCACAATTTCTCTCCATGTACTGTACTACTACGGAGTGGAGTAAGTGCATGCATGTGTGTACCCGGGGTGGAAGCACTGCATGCATGTGTGTACGCATTATTCCCTCTAGTAATAGACGCCGTGCTATAACTACCAATGCTATTTTTCAGGCCGATCGCTAGTCGCCTTGGTCCCACAGATTTTTTTTCTTTTTTCTGAAGCGCGCTGTATAAACAGTGACGGATGGAGTAGTATGAGCGGATTCAAAGAAGAGCGTATTGATGGTTGCTTCTTCAGAGCAACTTACAGTGGGAAAGGTGGGGCTTATGATTTGACTGCTCATTACTCACTATTAATGCGGCGCAACGACCGGGCTGAGTCTCCCATGCGGTTGTGCACTACCCCCTCGGTTCTTAAATATACTCCGGAGTATTTGTCTTTCTAGAGATTTCAACGAGTGACTACTCAAATATTTGTCTTTTTAGAGATTTCAAATGGACTGGCACATACGGATGTATATAGACATATTTTAGAGTGTAGATTCACTCATTTTGCTCCGTATGTAGTCACTTGTTGAAATCTCTAGAAAGACGAATAGAATATTTAGGAACGGAGGGAGTACACATACGAAGCAAAATGAGTGAATCTACACTCTAAAATATGCCCGTTTGAAATTTGTAAAAAGACAAATATTTAGGAACGAAGGAGTATAATTTTGTGCATGGCACATGGACCCGGATGATGAAGAGGCTTCTGGCAATGCTATCAAGCTTCCATCATTTGTTTACATAATTGACGTACTATACAAATAATTTTCCAGCGACATGAAATTGTACAATGGTGTGAGCTTTCAGCTTTTGTTTCGCGTGTCTTGCCATCGATGCTCTTTCGGAAACAATAAAAAACTAACTTCCTTGCTAATGCATGTCAATTATTAGCAGATCAGAGCTAATAATTACATCACAACTGAAGACAGAGTTGTGAGAAGGTGTTAAATTAAAATTGATCCATGCTTTCATTGGCAGCAACGTCCCCCCAGCTCTGTCTAAATCAACAAGGCATGTTGGGAAAAAAGTAGCTGTCTGGAGCATGCAACATTCCGATCATTTTGTGCAGTTCCACTAAAATAGAGCTGAGCGTCCCTGTTCCAAAGATATTAAGTGTGATTACGATAATAGAGGACTGCTGATGAAACAATAAACACACAAATAGAAGCCGGTCACCTTTGCAGTCTCTCTTAAGACTAACTAGTTGGAGAAGATTAGGCTCGGAGTTGGATGAGGAGGATAGAGCAAAACCAATCTCCCTTTGTGCAGTCGCACTGAAATGTAGAGACGTTGCCCGTGTGACATTTTAGTACAACTGCACAAAACACTCTTAAGAAAAAAGTGATTTGTGCAGTTCACCAAAAGGTCGCAATAGCAACGAGGTGAAATGGATAGCCCTGTTTGCAAAAAAGAGGTAGAAAGGAAACAATTACTGGCCAATAACAGTTGATGACACATGCGACGACAAAAAAGAAGCATATTCCTTGTCCTAAGGGAAGATAACACACGGTTGTGTTTGTCTAAAACAGTGTGAGGACGAGAATGCAATATGGAAAGTACGCCGGACGAGCTACGTTTTGGGCAAAGAACTATGGAAGATCCACATGCAGCAATGTTGGAAGACGGGCAGTGGAGCAAGGCCGGAGGGGATACCTGGAGGTCATTAGGATGTAACTAGGTGAGCAGCGGCGGGTGGAATCTGCGAGCAGGTGGCGTAGGCCCTGCCGCGCCGGAGCTTGGTTAGAGAGAACGGCGTGTACCGCAGATCGGGACATGCTGCCTCAGTGCCGTCGAACGGAGAAACGATGCACTTCCTCCCTTTCCCTCGGTGGACGGGATGCGGCCGGATCAGTGACCAATGGTGAGAGAGAGAGAGGCCACCGCACTCCCTTTCCCCCGGTGGACGGGATGTGGCCGGATCAGTGACCAACGGTGAGAGAGAGAGAGAGAGGCCACCGCAGCCTTGTGTAAGATACTTTGAAGAGCGACAAACCAGGCAGGCAGGCTCCATTGTATATAGTGAGCGGACTACCTTTTTCTCCATAAAAATCGTTTTATATTCTGTGTGCGTGCCATTGAGCGCTATAACTTTATTTAAAAATAACGCGGTAATGCGTCAAGTCGAACTTTGTTTCGTGCACGCGTGGTACACAACCTCCCTAGGTAAACAACCTCGACAGGCATTCAAATTAGCATGTGGGCTGCCATTTCGTAAAGAAATGAGCTCCACCGTGTACCTGCGCAGGTGTGGATGGGCACGAAGCGTGAGTACGTGCACGGTGCACCTATTCTCTTCTTGTATACGTACACCACCTACGTGGGGTTGTGTGAGAGAGATACAAACCTGGAGAGATATAGTGTGTGCGTTCTTGAGAGTTTTTTTGGGGGGGGGGTCAATCAAAAAATGTAACATATGCAATGTGTGTGAAATAGAGTCCTAGATATAACGTATATATAGAGGGGGCGATCCACGAGAACAGAGTGGAGGTATCATCGGCTTGAGGTGTCCATAGAATCGAAGAGAGGGATGATGTGTGTGTGTGTGCGCGCGCGATCGATAAAGAGTGCCATCGAATTTGTGTGTGCCCACGTCAAAGATATAGAGTGGCTGGCCTACTGGAACGTGAGATGGGACATGTGCAGTTTGTCTCTGTGGCATGGATACCTACCTGCAACGCTCGACTATCAGTGTGTGGTGGGGGAAGAGGGAGTCCCAATTAACTATAGAGGTACAATGGCTGGTGTATGTGTGGAGGAGGAGAGAGGCCTACCTCATGTATTAAGGAGATCGATCTGCCTCATGTATTAAGGGAGATCGATCGGCATCCATGCATATGTGTAGGGGAGGAATAAGGTTGGGAGAGAGACAGAGCTAGAGTGTTGGAGGGGGTGGTAGTGGAGTTGCTTCTAAGAAATGGTGGGATAGGCTTGCTAGACAAACGGAGGGCACGTCGGCAATATCAATAAGAGAGGAGATGGCTGCTTGTTGTCTTTGCATGTGCGTGTGAGAGACGGGTCAGGAGGCATGCATGAATGATGAGGGGGGACGATGTGGCTGTGGTAAGCAGACCTAACTACATAGGAAGATCAATCGCCCTTTGTTAGATAAAGGAGAGACATAACTTGTGAGGTACGTCGATCGATGGGGGTAGTTAAAGTCGATCTAGGTATATGTTGGGAGATCGATCGATATACATGCATGTGTGTGTTAGAAGCAAATGAGGCACGAGGAGAAGGATAGAGCAAGAGGGATGCATGTAGGAGGTGGTACGAGAGGCATACTATATCGAGGGGGGAGGAGTGTGCGAGTACGAGAATGATGAAAAGAGTGGTGGGAGTGAGGCATGGCCGGTGACAAGAGAAGAGGGGAAACTTGTGTTTGTGCTAGGCACACCTGTCTAGAGAGGCATATCGATCGATGTGTGCCGTAAAGAAGGAGCTGGGGCCTACACACACCATGGGTGAACGACCTAAAGTGAAAAGACGAATTTGAGCGATGGAGCTAGAGAATGCTGAGGGAGGGTGAGAGGGATGCGGGCGTGTGCATGCACAAGAGAAAGTTAGCGCTAGCTACAAAGATAAGAGGGTTGTGTGGGTGTAAAAGACAAATAGAGATCATATATACTTTATTATAAAAAGCGAATTTAGATATTTGAAGAATTTATCATAGTGTTTCAAACCGACGCATGTGTGAATATATATAACGGTGATACACATGGTGTGGTTATGAACATGTTATACTACATTTAATATATTTTATCTCTACTCTTATAAAAAACAGAGTTATTGATGATGGTGTGCCCTCCATCCTACATTATAGGCCATCCGATTTATATCTGGCGGATATCAAGGAAACTATGATGGTTGAAGTTGGCAACAATCATGATTATATATTCTTATTGAAATAGAGAAATGAATTCAAATTTAGTTTGAATTGCAGCGGTAGTATAGACATTTGGAATGCACTAAAATGTTGGTATGAGTAGGTTACATGCATTATACAGCAAGCGAAAAAATTTAATCGGACATAACATGGATTCATACTCCCTCCTTCCATCTATATAGGGCGTAATGAGATTTTTAAGACCGTCTTTGACTATTGACAAGATTAATAGTACATGACATGCACAATGTGAAAATTATATCATTGAAAGAACCTTTCACAGAGGAATTTAATGGTGTGCTTTGTGTAAGTTGCATGTCATATATCATTGCTCTAATATTTGGTCAAAGTTAGCATCGAAAAACGCATTAGGCCCTATATAGATGGAAGGAGGGAGTAGCTTTAAATAGCATTTGTATAGTAAAACGGGGCAAGACTCTCTCTTTGTGTGGTGTGAATAGTTTTTTTTGTTTTCTTTTTGGTTGAGGGAAGTGTGAATTGATTTGGTACGTACAAGTACAATATTACTACATGTTAAGCTTGTCCCTAAAATTCAACCCGCGTCTTGTTATATCTCGAAAATTCAGATATCGTGCTCCCAAAACTGGCGCCTTCACAACCCGCGCCTTGCTATCCCGAAATTACAGCGCGCGCGAAAACTCCCTCCAGCTGCCCAATCCCGACACACAAAATCCCCCTTCTAACCCTGAGCCGAAAGGGCCGCTAGTTCAAATCGATGGGGGGTAGTTTTGTAACACATCCTACATTTTGGACAAGCGCGTCCCTAAGTTATGCTTCACCCCCTCCCATCGCCCCCTTTTCACCATTCGAAATCCCAGGCCGCCATAACCTCTCCGCTCCAGCCGCGAAACCCAACACCCCTCCGGCCTCCACGTCACCGCTGCCCAGCCAGAGCTTCTTCCCCGACGACATCGTCTACCGCAACAACTCGACGTCCCTCGTCCACCTCCCCAGATGAGGATCCATTGTCCATCTCGCCGTCCCGCCGGTTCAACCGCCCCGTCCTCCACCTCCAAGGAGCTGCTCCGACGGTCGCCTCGTCTATCGCGGCTGCTCCATCACCACAGCGCCGCCTTAACCTGCTCCACCGAAACCGCAGCATCCTCACCGACTCCTCGGATGAAGCCGAGGCCTACTTGGTGCCACCAAAGAGGTTGTACACTCATCGCATCACACCTTCTCCTTAAATCGACCTCCCGGCACCAACGGTTCTCCATCCCGCACCCCCATTTGGCAGCGGCGTGCATACCAGCCGGATCTGCTGCTGCTGCTCCGGCTCTCGCTCGCTCGCGCTGCTGCTGCTGCTGCTCCGGCTCTCGCTTGATTGCTCGCTAGCACAGCTGTTGCTGTTGCTCTCCCCCTTGCTCGTGCTGCTGCTCTGCTCCGATTAAGCCACACTTTAGTCGACTGAATCGACAATTGGGTCAGTCGATTTTTAGGGGTTGGGGGGGCTCGCCAGAGTTAAGGAAGAACCACCCGTAGCGGGGACGGGGGCTCGCCGAAGTTAAGGAAGAACCACCCATAGCGGGGACGGGGGCTCGCCGGAGAGGTACCCCACTATCTATCTTAGGGTTCAGGGTGGGGGGCCGGGGGCTAAGAGGGCTGGCAGGGGCGGCGATGGCGAGTTGTTTCTGGGCGGCGAGGCGGCGCTGGGGCCGGTGGTGGCTGGCTGCTCAAGGGGGTGCAGGTTGAAGATGAACTACAGGCCCTCCCTAAACTACATGTCAAGTGCCTCTCTGCTACCATTGCGTTCGGTCTCGACAGTAGCATTCAGATTCCACAGTAAATTTCAGTTTCGACAGTTAAGTTTAGAGTCAACAGTTTTTACCTCATCTGTTGTAGTCAGGTGGTTTTTGGTGATGTTAATTTTACATCCATTTTACATCATCTATTGGAGATGCTATTAGAATCCCACTTGAGATTGAAGATGTCTGTCTTGTGCTGCTTCAGCCCTGACGTCTTACGGCTCACCGGAGCTGCTCCAACGATAGAACGATCCATCACAACAGAGCAGTGCCCTGGACACCATCTACAGATTCCTCAGATCTTCCTCCACACCCCCGACAGCCACCTCTGGCTCAACTACTTCAGGGACCAACCCAATGATGGTGAGGTCGACACGGCTATGGCAAAGAGGTTCTACACTTGTTGCATCACTTATTACTATACATTCACGTCGATCCATTAGGGCTATTTTGGTTCACCGGAAAAACGTCTATCCACTGGTTGTTACCATCACTCTAAATTTCTGCATGATCTCCTTACATAATCTCACCATATTTTTTTCGTATGCATGTCAAATATTGTACGCAGTCATGCTGAACATGTAGAGAAAAAGAGAAGAGTTTTGCGCGGCAATACAATGTCATGCAGACATCGCTCCATGGTGGGTTCAATGGCAAACCCTCCCCACCCCTCTCCATATTGTAATCCAGAGGAAGATATCTATTCTGAGGCGGATTCAGATGCCGCTGACCACTCCTATTGACCCCCAAGGTGTTTGCTCTACCTTGGCATGATGATGTTAGTCATATCATGCATATGTTGCCTTGCAGTGCCTACTTTTGACATCATATATGTCATCTGCTTAGTTTAGACATGTTCTGTAATGCCACCTGTTTAGTTTCTATATCATATATGGGAATTATGCAGTCTCATGTCTTTTAGCCAGCCATAATATATGTGAAATGTGCAATGCCATCCTGTTTAACCAGGCATCAAATATTTGAATGATATCTTGCCCATCCTTTTCTTCATTACATTTCCATTTGTCGACAATGTTTTCACATTAAATACTCTTCCTATGAATCAGCCATTTGGGTGGGAGATGGAAAAATCTGGAGTGAAAACAAGCCCTTTAGAGCAGATAGTGCTATCTGTCGAAGCAGATCTCTTGTTGGGTCCCGATAGCTCCTCAGAGATGGATTCCGAGACAGATGACCAGTCCTATTCCCCCAATGAGGTGTATGCTCTAACTTGGCACGGTTATACTGCTCATATCATGCATACGGTGTCTTGCATTGCATAGTTTAGACATCATATACACAATATTCAACACCATGTTCTTAGTTCAGACATCATATCGAATGCCCTCTGTTTAGCAAATAAATCACATATGTGAATTAAATGATGTGATCCTAATTACTTAGATAACATGTAGGTGAATTATGTCATGCGATCCTGTTTAGTTATTCATCATATCTTTGAATTATGTTATGCTATGCTATCCAGTTTAGATAGACATCATATATGTGAAATTATGTCATGCTATCCGTTTTAGTTAAACAATATACATGTCAACTATTTCAGGCCCTCTTTTTTCCACAGTATCTATTGCATCTGTCTCTCATACAATGTCTGTACATTCAACTATGTTTCCTGTTTATCAGCCATTTGAATTGGAGCGGGTGATGCCAGTATCTAGCGGACTAAAACACGGTCTTCAAATAAAACAGTGCTACCTCTTAGTGGAGATAGCACCCTGGTTGTACATGCACAAGAACCATCCCTACCACACATAACCCAAACTCTCGCAGAGTGTACCCCTACTGCGATGGACAGAGAACCAGCTTCACCCAATCTAACCCCAACCCCAGCCGATAGTAACCCAGTTCCTGTTGACACATCACCATCTCCACCACAGAGCTCCCAAACAAGAGCAGTTAGTAAGGCAACTCCAGTGCCCAAAGGGCCAGTACTATCACGGTGAACCCCAACTCCACCAGTTAGTATGCCTATTCCGGTGGAGGAAGCACAACCAGCTAATCGTAGTTTAGCATCTATCGCATTTGGTGTTGTTAAATCGTATGTGTGTATCTTCCTATCTTGGAAATATTATACTGAAGATGAAGGTAAATGCCAGTTGCAGGTGTTTGTCCAGGAGTTATGTGTAAGTAATGTTATTCATGGCAATTACTTTGCTTCGTCCCATACATCCTACCTCCATGATGGTTATAATGCAGCAAATTTTCCCATTTTTCCCTATAGAGAAGGACCGATTTGTAAACTCAGGATGAGGTAACCTATGCTAATACCTCTGCTATCTTCAAGAATGCTTGGTGGCAGTATCGGAATTACCTGAAGAAAACGTACTTCACTGGCAAACAAACTCATCAAATTCCCTTACGTTCTCCTGAGACACATTTACTGGACGATGACTGGGAACGCCTTGTTCTGTACTGGTCCCGAACCAAGAATGTGGTATGGTCTATGAGCTCATTTTCTATTTTTAAGTATTATATTCTTGCGTCTTATTGTACTCTATTCATGTAGAACAAGTGCCTAAACCTGAAGAACAACTATTCTAATTTAAGATTCCATTGCTATCATAGTTCAAAAAAGCGCTAGGCGTTAATTGTGTGTTTTGCCACTGCCTTGCGCTTTACTGACCGAAGCGCACGCTTATGCGCAGCTATGCACAGATTATGCATAGTTATGCAAAATGCGTTTTGCCAACGCCTAGAGCCTAGGCGCACCTTATTTAACTATGGTTGCTTTGCTCTTGTATCACTGTATTTACTCATACAAACTTATTTTTAAATTGAAGGATCCAATCGAGACTCCAATGGCACAGCAGGTATGTTCACGCATGTTTCTTTAACAGTTTTGCTCTTATCAATAGCTCTGTTGATTTCAATTTCAATTGTGTATACAGTTGACTTTCATATCATGCACATTACTAGCATCACAACAGAGCCAATAGTGTTGTTGTACATGTAGACCCGTGGTACCAATCTGAAATCTTGTTCTGCCGTGTAGTTTCCCACGCTTTATATTCTTTCACTACTGCTTTGTCTTAACTGATATGATTTGAACCGTGTCTCTATTTTGATTTGGCAAGACAATGCAGTGACCAAAGGACATAGATATATGTTTGTTTGATGCTTTTATTATGTACTAGTACTTGGCAATAGAAGACTTGGTAGTTTAATCCTGTCCACCTTACTAATGAATCGGTTCACTGAAATGAGTTTCATATACTAGTACATGCTAATGTGTTATGTGTCTACTTGTTTCTTCTTTTAGAATGCTGACAGAATATTGGGGAAGAGTGCCTTATTAAGCCAAGGTAAAGGAAGTAATGCAGATAAGGTTAAGGATAGTGACACATCCTTGTGTGTCTCCAACAAAGCTTATAAAACAGCTAAGGAAGACTATCTTGAAGACAACGAGACAACCCCAAAGTCCTGTCTTGGTTCAGTGTTGGAGTTTCTGGCCACTACCGCTTGCACAAGCTATTCAAACTCACTGTCTGAATCAGTTTGGTTTCTTGAGTCTCAACTACAAGCTGAAAAACATCGATCAGCTCTGCTGCGACAAGAAGCAGAAGGATTGCGGAAGTCCCTGGAGCATTCAGATGCATACTTTCTGGTGCAACAACAAGCGTTGGAGGATTTTAGCGCCAAACAGGACAAAGCTAATCAACTTGCTAAGCTTATTGCCAGCATGGTGGATACCCAGGATAACGTTTCTTCAGCTCTTTTGAAGTTGTTTCAGTTATGCTCTTGTTTTGCTGCCGCGTTTATTTGCACTGGTGGCCAATTTTGATGGCCAGTGTATGTAATGTGCTGCTTTGTTCCCTACATTTGCACTGGTTGCGAACTTTGATGCCCAGTGGATGTAATATGTGTAATAGCGGTAATAGGCTAGTGTTAATTGCTTGCTTATTTATTTCCTTATTGTCTTGTTTAGTTGTTTGCTTGTAGTCACTGCAGTTCTTTTTTTGTTTTTTTCTAGTGGCCACAATAGCCTATTTTTGGTAACTAGGCCAAAATAATCATGGCAACACACAGACTGTTGTAACAATGGGCCTCCTGCAGGCCGTATGATCCATGGGCCTTCGTCCGGCCGTAGGATCCATCGGCCTTCTATACGGGCCTTAGGGTCCATGGACCCTTCTACTGGCCGTAAGATCCATCGGCCTCATACGGGCCGTAGGATCCATGGGCCTTCTACGGGGCGTATCATCATTTCGCCAATCATGGGCTGTACTATTCGTGGACCATAACAGGCCGTATTTGATAACTCTATGAAAACAGCCCAACGGGTTTTTTACATGAAAATGGTCCAACGTATTAACGGTCCGCAAATGGGCCGACTGTAACGACGAGCTGAATTTGGCCCACAAGAAGAAAATGACAGTAACGGGCCGTATGTAACCGAATGCTGCAAATGAGCTCAAGAATCAATGGGCCCTGAGAAGGCCAGAAGATAACTTCGGCTGGAAACGGCCCAATGGAATAATAGGCCGTTGATGGGTATAAAGTGATACACTGTTCATTACTTGCCAGTTTCACCACGGGCCGTTAATGGGCCAAGAGTTACAAAGGTCCTCATATGGGCCGAAAGAAGTCATGGTCCACACATGGGCTGGAAGTTAAAATGGGCTGAATCATATTGGACGGCCCAGATGATGCTACTGGGCCTAATTCGGATAGGGCGTAACGGGCTCTGGGTTAGCGGGCTATAAATGGGCTATATGCGAACAGGCCGTTAACAGGCTTTCTATGGGCCGGCCCGCCACCTTTTGACCAAGTCAAATAGGTTGGCCTTTTCACAGGAATAGGCCTCTGTTGGGCCGTGCCACGTGTCGCCGTATCATAGGCGCCTTCTGTCCAATGAGCGGATGACATCTGTCCCAACGGTGAGCTGACACGTGTTTCGTCCAGCCAATGATGGTTTTACACGTGGAAAATCCCCATTGGTTGGGGCTGTTAACGGGTTATCGGATCCAAAACCCGACCCGATAGCTTAACGACGTTCCGTTACGGTGGATGCCACGTGTCGGTCACCCTTGACGAAAGCACTTCTGTGATGCACGGTTTATCATCATGGAAGTGGACACTTCCGTGATGATAATTTTGGTAATGTCATGGAACACTTCTATGACAGCACAGGTATGACTATCTTGATTCTGTCATAAATTTGTGATGGATGTACATGCATGATAAAAAACATGACCTACTGTGACAAACACGTATCATCACGGAAGTGTATTGTTTTGTAGTGCACTCTTCTATCTTCTATATCCTCCTGCTTCTGCTTCTGCTTCTCATCTGCCATGGAGAAGGGGAACCCTGGTCCCTCGACAGTAGCGGTGAGGGTCGCCGCTCGACAGCGCGTCCCTCCTCCTCCTGAGCCCGTGGTAGTGGAGCCGGCCGCGAGGGGAAGGGGGAGGGGGAGAGGCCGTGGGCGAGGCCGTGGCAGAGGTCATGGTGCTCGGGGAAGAGGAGGACGGGGCAGCATGCCGGCCTTGCCCCCGCCAGTGATGCCTTTCCCGACGGAGGGCCATGTTGGAGACCAGCCCCGTGAGTTCTTTCATCAGGCTGCACCGGACTCCGCATCGCCATCTTCGTCTTCCCACCTTGTTTACTCGGGAGATGGAGCGTGACCTGCCCCAGACCCTCAGGTTGCACATGAGGAGCTGCGGGAATGGGGGCACGCGGGTCGACGCCGACTTCCCGGCTCCTCGGGTCATGTACCTCCGCCGTGGATGGAAGACATTCGCTCGCATCCACATCCTAACGGCGGGGCTCATCCTCTACTTCAAATTAATGGAGGACGGCCTCCACTCCGTCAAGGTCTTCGGAGATTTTGGAACTCGCCTGAAGTGCTGTGTGGAGAGCTCCTCCGATGGAGAATCCGACGATGGAAGCTCTTCCTCGAGCGAAAGTGACGGGGAGGAGAGCGGGGCAGATGACGGGGACGAGTCCGACTAGCCGTCGGACGCCCCGCGCCTGGGCGGGCGCGGCATCAGCAGCATCTGCACCTGGCCGCTCCTCCGGTGGAGTTTTGCCGGGGGAGGGGCCAGCTCCTTGAACTTCTCAGGGCCGTCTCCTTGGGTGGCTAGCGTCGGGAGGCTGCGGAAGAGGAAGAGGGTGGGCGGCAAGGCCGTCAACTTGGAGTACACGGACATCGACGCCTTTGTCGCGTATTTGTTGACCTGTCGCCTTGTCTTCCAACTCCTTTCTCGGCACCGTCATCACCAGCCCACCCTTGGGCAGACATCGAGGTGTTCTCCTGGTGCTTTCTGCTGCTCGTACCTCGCCTAGGCACCCCTTTTGCCCTTTCGCCTTCTTGACCTGCCTCCTGAGGAGAGGGACAAGGAAGGGATTATGGGCATCTCATCTTTCTTTTAGTCTGTAAGCCTGCGGGCACTTGTTAGATTTAAAGCTTGTAATCCCCTTGCACTTGTTGATACCTGTATGGGACGTTTTTAATGAAAAAGGGTGCTTGTCGGGTTCTTCGTGCATGAGCGAGGCCCATGCCAAGGATGAATCCTTGTTATTTTTATAATAAACGTTATCGCCCGGAAACAGGCCTTGCCATTTCTCTTCTTTAGTCGACCATTCCCGCGCTTTTGGCGGAGGCAGGGGCGAAGTAGAGTTAGGCTCCTCGTTCATCTCTTCGCCATCGCAACTAGTACCAAATTCCGACCCAGGAAGTAACTCTCGGGTATAGGAAAAAAGGGAGAACAATGGTTTTAGATATAAACGAGGCTTCACATGTCCCAGTTCCATACGAAAACGCATAGCAGGGGGATAAAATACTTATCTGAATTCGTAGCCCCCGACAACTTTGGCTCGCTGTGGTTGGGCCCTTACATCTTCAGCCCCCGACAGCCTTGCCTTGCCGAGGCCGGAACGCCAGTTTGTTCTTCTTTTCCCAAGTGGCTCAGCAGAAGTGCCCTGCGAACCAAAGAAAATAGAAAGACGCACACTCGACCTCTAGACTAGGGGTTAGTCGCCGCTAAGCACTATCAACCCTAACCGAGGAAGAGACTCAACCTAGCATGCATGCTACAACTTAGGGCGCCAGCGCTTCGTTTATTTATGCTCAGGGTCTACGCCTGGCTTTGTACAGAGGGTTACATGCCTTGCCGGCAAAGCTTGTACAAAAGGTGGCTTGCCGGGAGGCCCGGCAAGCCGCGCCTTATGGGTAAAACTTGCGAAGATGCTCAATATTCCAGGAGTTGCTCACTGGGACGGCATCTTCTGTCTCCAGGCGGACTGCGCCAGGCCTGGTGACTCGTATTACCTGATAAGGGCCTTCCCACTTTGGCGTCAACTTGTTGGAATTCTTGGCCAACTGAACGCGCCGAAGAACAAGGTCACAAGGCCTATTGGTAGCGTGTAGCTCTCACAGCCGCCCGAAGATGATATTCCTCAAGGAGCGTTGCGTCATCTTGCCGCAACTGCTCTTGCTCAAGCTCATCATAAGCAAGCACTCGAGGTGACCCATATATGAGTTCCATGGGGAGAACTGCCTCTGCCCGATATACTAGGGCAAAGGGTGTCTGGCCGGTGGCTCGATTTGGTGTCGTCCTGATTGACCAAAGAACTGCCGGCAACTCATCAATCCAGTGCCTTCCGCTCTTGTGCAGCCTGTCAAAAGTCTTCATTCTCACGCCTCGCAACACTTCAGCGTTTTCCCTCTCCGCCTGGCCATTGCTCTGTGGATGTGCCACGGAAGCAAAACAGAGCTTGCTGTCGAGGTTTTGAATGCATTGCATGAAGGTGTTGCTCGTGAACTGCATGCCTTTGTCGGTGATGACTTTGTTTGGCACACCAAAACGGCAGACCAGTCCCTTGAAGAACTTGACAGCTCACTGTGTTGTCACCTTCCTCACCGGTTCCACCTCCGCCCACTTTGTGAACTTGTAGATTGCAATGTACAAGTACTCAAAGCCCCCAACAGCACGGGGGAAGGGGCCTAGTATGTCGAGCCCCCAGACCGAAAATGGCCAGGAGAGAGGGATTGTTTGGAGGGCTTGGGCTGGTTGATGAAGCTTCTTTGAATGGAACTGACATGCTTCACACTTGGTTACTAGTGTCGTTGCATCCTGGAGGGCGGTGGGCCAGACGAAACCTTGCTGGAACGCCTTGCCGGCTAGGGCCCTCGGCCCTATGTGGGAGCCACATATGCCTCCGTGTATCTCCGCCAACAGCTCCAGTCCTTCCTCCCGGGGGATGCACTTCAATTTCACACCGTTTGGCCTTCTCCTGTATAGGACGTCATGGATGAACTGGTACAGGGCAGACCGACGGGCTACTTTTTCCGCTTCTTCCTGCTCCTCATGGAGTTCCCCTGTTTGGAGGAATCGGATGGTATGCTGCGCCCACGCCGGAGCCTGGGGCTCTGATACATCCATTTTGCATCATGCTTTTATATCGATATTTATTGCATCATGGGCTGTTACTACATGTTATGTCACAATTCTTATGACTATTCTCTCATATTTTACAAGGTTTACACAAGGAGGGAGAATGCCGACAGCTGGAATTCTGGGCTGGAAAAGGAGTAAATATTAGAGACCTATTCTTCACAACTCCAAAAGTCCTGAAACTCCACGAAAGACATTTTTGGAAATAATAAAAAATATTGAGCGAAAGAAGTTCACCAGAGGGGGACCAACCTGTCCACGAGGGTGGGGGGCGCGCCCTACCCCCCAGGGCGTGCCCCCCTACCTCGTGGGCCCCCTGTTGGCTCTCCGATGGCCATCTTCTGCTATATGAGGTCTTTCGTCGAGGAAAAAAATCATAAGCAGCCTTTCGGGACGAAACTCCGCCGCCACGAGGCGGAACCTTGGCGGAACCAATCTAGGGCTCCGGCAGAGCTGTTCCGCCAGGGATACTTCCCTCCGGGAGGGGGAAATCATCACCACCGTCATCACGAACGCTCCTCTCATCGGGAGAGGGCAATCTCCATGAACATCTTCACCAGCACCATCTCATCTCGAAACCCTGGTTCATCTCTTGTATCCAATTCTTGTCTCCAAGTCCGAAATTGGTACTAGTAGGTTGCTAGTAGTGTTGATTACTCCTTGTAGTTGATGCTAGTTGGTTTATTTGGTGAAAGATCATATGTTCAGATCCTATATGCATATTATTATCCTTCTGATTATGAACATGAATATGCTTTGTGAGTAGTTACGTTTGTTCCTGAGGACATGGGAGAAGTCTTGCTATTAGTAGTCATGTGAATTTGGTATTTGTTCGATATTTTGATGAGATATATGTTGTCTAGCCTCTAGTGGTGTTATGTGAACGTCGACTACATAACACTTCACCATTATTTGGGCCTGAGGAAGGCATTGGGAAGTAATAAGTAGATGATGGGTTGCTAGAGTGACAGAAGCTTAAACCCTAGTTTATGCGTTGCTTCGTTAGGGGCAGATTTGGATCCAAATGTTTCATGCTATGGTTAGGTTTACCTTAATACTTTTGTTGTAGTTGCGGATGCTTGCAATAGAGGTTAATCATAAGTGGGATGCTTGTTCAAGTAAGAACAGCACCCAAGCACCGGTCCACCCACATATCAAATTATCAAAGTACCGAATGCGAATCATATGAACATGATGAAAACTAGCTTGACGATATTCCCATGTGTCCTCGGGAGCGCTTTTCCTTATATAAGAGTTTGTCCAGGCTTGTCCTTCACCACAAAAAGGATTGGGCCACCTTTCTGCACTTTATTTACTTTTGTTACTTGTTGCTCGTTACAAATTATCTTATCACAAAACTATCTGTTACCACTTATTTCAGTGCTTGCAGAGAATACCTTGCTGAAAACTGCTTATTATTTCCTTCTGCTCCTCGTTGGGTTTGACACTCTTACTTATCGAAAGGACTATGATAGATCCCCTATACTTGTGGGTCATCAAGACTCTTTTCTGGCACCGTTGCCGGGGAGTGAAGCGCCTTTGGTAGGTGGAATTTGGTAAGGAAAAATTTATATAGTGTGCTGAAATTTACTGTCACTTGTTACTATGGAAAGTAATCCTCTGAGGGGCTTGCTCCGAGTATCTTCACCCCGACTAGTAGAGCAAAGATTTGCTCCTCAACCTACTGAACCTACTGAAGATGAAAATGTCTACTTTGAATTTCCTCCGGGCATGTTAGAAAAACTTCTAGCTAATCCTTTTGTAGGAGATGGAACCAAGCATCCTAAAGAGCACCTAATATATGTGGATGAGGTTTGTGGATTATTTAAGCTTGCAGGTATACCCGATGATGTTGTCAAGAAGAAGGTCTTCCCTTTATCTATGAAGGGAGATGCATTGACATGGTATAGGCTATGTGATGATACGAGATCATGGAACTACAGACGATTGAAATTGGAATTTCATCGGAAATTTTATCCTATGCATCTTGTTCATCGTGATCGCAATTATATATAATTTTTGGCCTCACGAAGAAGATAGCATCGCTCAAGCTTGGGGGAGGCTTAAGTCAATGTTATATTCATGCCCCAATCATGAGCTCTCAAGAGAAATAATTATTCAAAGTTTTTATGCTCGGCTTTCTGATAACAATCACACCATGCTTGATACTTCTTGTGCTGGCTCTTTTCTGATGAAGACTATTTAATTCAAATGGAATTTATTGGATAGAGTTAAATGCAACTCTCAATATTGGGATCTCGACGAAGGTAAAGAGTCAGGTATGGCACCTAAGTTTGATTGTGTTAAATCTTTTATGGATACCGATATTTTCCGTAAATTTAGCACTTAATATGGACTTGACTCTGAGATAGTAGCTTCTTTCTATGAATCTTTTGCTACATATGTTGATCTCCCTAAGGAGAAGTGGTTTAAATATCATCCTCCCATAGAAGTAAAAGTAGCTGCACCTACTAAAGTTGAAGAAAAGACCATTACTTATAATGATCTTGTTGTTCCTACTTCTTATGTTGAGAAACCACCTTTCCCTGTTAGAATAAAGGATCATGCTAAAGCTTCAACTGTGGTTCGTAAAAGCAATGTTAGAACTTATACACCTCCTGAGCAAGTTAAAGTTGAACCTAATATTGCTATTGTTAAAGATCTCTTGGCTGATAATATTGATGGGCATGTTATTCATTTTTGTGGTGAAACTGCTAGAATTGCCAAACCCTGTGCTAAAGATAAACATAGACCTATGGTAGGCGTGCCATTTATTTCTGTTAAAATAGGAGATCATTGTTATCATGGCTTATGTGATATGGGTGCTAGTGCTAGTGTTATACCTTATGACTTGTATAAAGAAATTATGCATGATATTGCACCCGCTGAGATAGAAGGTATTGATGTTACAATTAAGCTTGCCAATAGAGATACTATATCAGCAATGGGAATTGTTAGAGATGTTGAAGTCTTGTGTGCGAAAACTAAATATCCTGCTGATTTTCTTGTTCTAACTTCCCCACAAGACAGCTTTTGTCCCATTATATTTGGTAGACCCTTCTTGAATACTGTCAATGCTAGAATAGACTGCGAAAAGAATGTTGTTACTATTGGTTTGGGTGATATGTCTCATGGGTTTAATTTCTCTAAATTTAGCAAACAACATCGTGAAGAAGAATTACCTAGTAAGGATGAAATTATTGGTCTTGCTTCTATTGCCGTACCTCCTAGTGATCCTTTAGAACAATATTTGCTAGACCATGAAAATGATATGTTTATGAATGAAAGAAGGGAAATAGATGAAGTATTCTTTAAACAGGAACCTATTCTGAAACACAATTTGCCTGTTGAAATCTTAGGGGATCCTCCTCCACCCAAGGGTGATCCCGTGTTTGAGCTTAAACCGTTGCCTGATAATCTTAAATATGCTTATCTTGATGAAAAGAAGATATATCCTGTTATTATTGGTGCTAACCTTTCAGAACATGAAGAAGAGAGATTATTGAAAACTCTGAAGAAGCACCGTGCTGCTATTGGATATACTCTTGATGATCTTAAGGGCATTAGTCCCACTCTATGTCAACATAAAATAAATTTGGAAGAAGATGCCAAACCAGTCCGTGATCATCAACGAAGGCTTAATCCTAAGATGAAAGAAGTGGTAAGAAAGGAGATACTAAAGCTTTTGGAGGCAGGTATAATTTATCCCATTGCTGATAGTCAGCGGGTAAGTCCTGTTCATTGTGTCCCTAAGAAGGGAGGTGTTACTGTTGTTCCTAATGATAATGATGAATTGATTCCACAAAGAATTATTACAGGTTATAGGATGGTAATTGATTTCCGCAAATTAAATAAGGCTACTAAGAAAGATCATTACCCCTTACCTTTTATCGATTAGATGCTAGAAATATTATGCAAACATACACACTATTGCTTTCTAGATGGTTATTCTGGTTTCTCTCAAATACCTGTGTCGGCTAAGGATCAATCAAAGACTACTTTTACATGCCCTTTTGGTACTTTTGCTTGTAGACGTATGCCTTTTGGTTTATGTAATGCACTTGCTACCTTTCAAAGATGCATGATGGCTATATTCTCTGAGTTTTGTGAAAAGATTTGTGAGGTTTTCATGGACGAATTTTCCATCTATGGATCTTCTTTTGATGATTGCTTGAGCAATCTTGATCGAGTTTTGCAGAGATGTGAAGAAACTAATCTTGTCTTGAATTGGGAAAAGTGCCACTTTATGGTTAATGAAGGTATTGTCTTGGGGCATAAAGTTTCTGAAAGAGGTATTGAAGTTGATAAAGCCAAGGTTGATGCTATTGAAAAGATGCCATGTCCCAAGGACATCAAAGGTATAAGAAGTTTCCATGGTCACGCTGGATTTTATAGGAGGTTCATTAAGGACTTCCCAAAAATTTCTCGGCCTCTGACTAATTTATTACAAAAAGATATAACATTTGTCTTTGATGATGATTGTGTAGAAGCATTTGAAATACTTAAGAAAGCATTGATCTCTACACCTATTGTTCAGCCACCTGATTGGAATTTACCCTTTGAAATTATGTGCGATGCTAGTGATTATGTTGTAGGTGCTATTCTAGGGCAAAGAGTTGATAAGAAATTAAATGTTATCCATTATGCTAGTAAGACTCTAGACAATGCTCAAAGAAATTATGCTACTACTGAAAAAGAATTCTTAGCAGTTGTATTTGCTTGTGATAAGTTCGGACCTTATATTGTTGATTCTAAAGTAACTATTCACACTGATCATGCTGCTATTAAATACCTGATGGAAAAGAAAGATGCTAAACCTAGAATTATTAGATGGGTTCTCTTGCTACAAGAATTTGATTTGCATCTTGTTGATAAAAAGGGAGCTGAGAACCCCGTTGCAGACAACTTGTCTAGGTTAGAAAATGTTCTTGATGACCCACTACCTATTGATGATAGCTTTCCTGATGAACAATTAAATGTTATAAATACTTCTCGTAGTACTCCTTGGTATGCTGATTATGCTAATTACATTGTTGCTAAATTTATACCACCTAGTTTCACATACCAGCAAAAGAAAAAGTTTTTCTATGATTTGAGACATTACTTTTGGGATGACCCACATCTTTAGAAAGAAGGAGTAGATGGTGTTATTAGACATTGTGTACCTGAGCATGAACAGGAACAGATCCTACGCAAGTGCCACTCCGAAGCTTATGGAGGACACCACGCAGGAGATAGAACTGCACATAAGGTATTGCAATCCGGTTTTTATTGGCCCATTCTCTTCAAGGATGCCCGTAAGTTTGTCTTATCTTGTGATGAATGTCAAAGAATTGGTAATATTAGTAGACATCAAGAAATGCCTATGAATTATTCAATCGTTATTGAACAATTGGATGTTTGGGGCTTTGATTATATGGGACCTTTTCCTGCCTCTAATGATACACATATTTTAGTTGCTGTTGATTACATTACTAAGTGGGTAGAAGCTATTCCAACTAGTAGTGCTGATCATAACACTTCTATTAAAATGCTTAAGGAAGTTATTTTTCCGAGGTTTGGAGTCCCTAGACTTTTAATGACTGATGGTGGTTCACATTTTATTCATGGTGCCTTCCGTAAATTGCATCTCCTTATCACCCACAGTCTATGGGTAAAGTGGAATTGAGTAGTAGAGAGCTCAAATTAATTTTGCAAAAGACTGTCAATAGGTCTAGAAAGAATTGGTCCAAGAAACTTGATGATGCATTATGGGCTTATAGAACTGCATATAAAAATCCTATGGGTATGTCTCTGTATAAAATGGTTTATGGAAAAGCATGTCACTTACCTGTCGAACTAGAACATAAGGCATACTGGGCTATTAAAGAGCTCAACTATGATTTCAAACTTGCCGGTGAGAAGAGGTTATTTGATATTAGCTCACTTGATGAATGGAGAACCCAAGCTTATGAAAATGCCAAGTTGTTTAAAGAAAAAGTTAAAAGATGGCATGACAAAAGGATACAAAAGCGTGAGTTTAACGTAGGTGATTATGTATTGCTATACAACTCTTGTTTAAGATTTTTTGCAGGAAAACTTCTCTCTAAATGGGAAGGCCCTTACGTTATCGAGGAGGTCTATCGCTCCGGTGCCATCAAAATCAACAACTTTGGAGGCACAAATCCGAAGGTGGTGAACCGTCAAAGAATCAAACATTATATCTCAGGTAATCCTATAAATGTTGAAACCAATGTTATTGAAACCGTAACTCGGAGGAATACATAAAGGGACACTTTCCAGAACATTTCAGACTCCGAAAAGGAATAGGTATGTGGTACAGTAAGTAAACCGACTCCAAAACAGTTTTAAGGCAATATTTCTCTGTTTTGGAATATTTAGAAAAATAGAAAAATAAGAAGTAGTCCGGGAAGGACACGAGGGCCCCACGAGGGTGGAGGGCGCACCCTACCCCCCTGGGCGCGCTCCCCTCGTGTGCCTTCCGGACTCCGTTTTCTTGCACGATACATATTTTGGTCGGTAAAAATTCATTATATATCCTCCCGAAGGTTTTGACTACTGTATCACGCAAATATCCTCTGTTTTTGTTTCGAGTTGTTGCTGCTGCAGATTAGACCAAGATGTCTTCTCAAGAGTTAGTCGGGGAGAGCCGGGTGTCTCATCCGGCATCGGAACCAAGGGCAAACAACGACACTGACCACTTTGGGCCAGCAATGGAGGAAGAGATGGAGGCTGACTTGATGAGGGTAGATGCCATGGAGGATCAAGAAGTCACTTCTCGCTTCCGAGATGGGTTCACGATGGGGGAACTACAGAGCTCAGCTATTCCAAACTCGGTTATCCCTTCCAATGTTAGATTTCTTTCTTATGAAAATATGAAGAGGAGTGTCACTTGTTCTCCCGCACCTATGCAACACCCTTGGGTGCAAGGAGCTTTAGCCGTCACAGGAAAGCTTCGTAAGGAAATAATGGACCTCAAGCAGCAAGTCAATAAGCTCGAGGAGGAGAATCGTATCCTGAGGGGCACCATCGCCAAGAATATTACACCATCACCAAAGAAGAAGACATAATCACATGGGTATGGGCACTCCCCTTGGCAACTGCCAAGCTTGGGGGAGGTGCCCTGGTATCGTATCACCATCACACTCCTATCTTTACCGTTTTTCTTATGTTTGATCCTATTAGTATTATCTTGATCTAGTAGAATAAAGTTTATGGCATGATCTAGTTTTGAGTTTTGCTTTATGATCGCTCTATGTAATCGAGTCTATGAGCTATATCATAAAGACTAGTGTTGAGTCAAGGGCTTGATTGTCTTGCTATGATCTTGAGTGAATAAAATAAAAAGAATAAAAAGAAATAAAGAGTCCATATTGATCTTATGGAGAGTAATGACTTCACGTAGAAAGAGTATGATGAGTAAAAGTTGTTGGGAGTTGGCAAACATAGCCTTGGTCATCATTGCAATTAATAGGAAGTAATAAGGAAAGAGAGGTCTCACATATAAATATATTATCATTGACACCCTTTATGATTGGGAGCACTCATTAAAATATGACATGCTAAAGAGTTGATGTCGGACAAGGAAGACAACGTAATGGGTTATGTTTTCTTATATCTGAGATAAGTATGTTGTCATGGATAATCCAACATGTTGAGCTTGCCTTTGCCCCTCATGCTAGCCAAATTCTCAGCACCAAGTAGAGATACTACTTGTGCCTCCAAAAACCCTTAAACCAGTTTTGCCATGAGAGTCCACCATATCTACCTATGGATTGAGTAAGATCCTTCAAGTAAGTTGTCATCGGTGGAAAGCAATAAAAATTGCTCTCTAAATATGTATAATTGATTGGTGTGGAGGAAATAAGCTTTATACGATCTTGTGATGTGGAAGAAATAAAAGCGACGGACTGCATAATAAAGTTTCATATCACAAGGGGCAATATGAAGTGACGTTCTTTCGCATTAAGATTTTGTGCATCCAACCATAAAAGTGCATGGCAACCTCTGCTTCCCTCTACGAAGGGCCTATCTTTTATTATTATCTTCTACCTTATGCAAGAGTCATGGTGATCTTCACCTTTTCCTTTTTTACATTTTATCCTTTGGGAAGCACAATATGTTGTAAAGATCCTGATAGATATATCTAATTGGATGTAGGGGAGCATGAGTTATTATTGTTGACATTACCCTTGAGGTAAAAGGTTGGGAGGCGAAACTATAAGCCCCTATCTTTCTCTGTGTCCGATTAAAGCTCCATAACCACAAGTATCGCGTGAGTGTTAGCAATTATGAAAGAATAAATGATAGTTGAGTATGTGGACTTGCTATTAAGCTCTGACATAGAGTCTTTCTGATGTTATGATAAATTGCAATTGCTTCAATGACTGAGAGTATAGTTTGTTGGTTCTCAATAAAGTTTATGATTCGTACTCTACCTTGTGAATGGATTATTACTTGAGAATAAGAAATCATATGAAAATATCTATATCTGTTGCTGTTACGAGAATAATCATGATGCCTTCATGTCCGTATTTTATTTTTTTATCGACACCTCTACCTCTAAACATGGGGACATATTTATCGTTATCGGCTTTTGCTTGAGGACAAGCGAGGTCTAAGCTTGGGGGAGTTGATACGTCCATTTTGCATCATGCTTTTATATCGATATTTATTCCATTATGGGCTGTTACTACATGTTACGTCACAATTCCTATGCCTATTCTCTCTTATTTTACAAGGTTTACATAAGGAGGGAGAATGCCAGCAGCTGGAATTCTGGGATGGAAAAGGAGTAAATATTAGAGACCTATTCTGCACAACTCCAAAAGTCCTGAAACTCCACGAAAGTCATTTTTGGAAATAATAAAAAATATTGAGCGGAAGAAGTTCACCAGAGGGGGACCCACCTGTCCACGAGGGTGGGGGGCGCGCCTTACCCCCCAGGGTGCGCCCCCTACCTCGTGGGCCCCCTGTTGGCTCTCTGATGGCCATCTTCTGCTATATGATGTCTTTCGTCGAGGAAAAAATCATAAGCAACCTTTCGGGACAAAACTCCGTCGCCACGAGGCGGAACCTTGGTGGAACCAATCTAGGGCTCTGGCAGAGCTATTCTGCCAGGGATACTTCCCTCCGGGAGGGGGAAATCATTGCCACCGTCATCACCAACGCTCCTCTCATCGGGAGAGGGCAATCTCCATCAACATCTTCACCAGCACCATCTCATCTCAAAACCCTAGTTCATCTCTTGTATCCAATTCTTGTCTCCAAGTCCAGGATTGGTACTAGTAGGTTGCTAGTAGTGTTGATTACTCCTTGTAGTTGATGCTAGTTGGTTTATTTGGTAAAAGATCATATGTTTAGATCCTATATGCATATTATTATCCTTTTAATTATGAACATGAATATGCTTTGTGAGTAGTTACGTTTGTTCCTGAGGACATGGGAGAAGTCTTGCTATTAGTAGTCATGTTAATTTGGTATTTGTTCGATATTTTGATGAGATGTATGTTGTCTAGCCTCTAGTGGTGTTATGTGAACGTCGACTACATAACACTTCACCATTATTTGGGCCTAGAGGAAGGCATTGGGAATTAATAAGTACATGATGGGTTGCTACAGTGACAGAAGCTTAAACCCTAGTTTATGCGTTGCTTTGTAAGGGGCTGATTTGGATCCACATGTTTCATGCTATGGTTAGGTTTACCTTAATACTTTTGTTGTAGTTGCAGATGCTTGCAATAGAGGTTAATCATAAGTGGGATGCTTGTTCAAGTAAGAATAGAACCCAAGCACCGGTCCGCCCACATATCAAATTATCAAAGTACCGAACGCGAATCATATGAACGTGATGAAAACTAGCTTGACGATATTCCCATGTGTCCTCGGGAGCGCTTTTCCTTATATAAGAGTTTGTCCAGGCTTGTCCTTTGCTACAAAAAGGATTGGGCCACCTTGCTGCACTTTATTTACTTTTGTTACTTGTTGCTCGTTACAGATTATCTTATCACAAAACTATCTTTTACGAATTATTTCAGTATTTGCGGAGAATACCTTCATGAAAACAGCTTATTATTTCCTTCTCTCCTCATTGGGTTCGACAATCTTACTTATCGAAAGGACTACGATAGATCTCCTATACTTGTGGGTCATCAGGCTCGACGGCAAGGACCAAAGGCATTTCCTCTGCCATGGGAGCGGCTGTCTCCACGGCCAGGGCTCGACGCCCTGCCGGAGCTAGTTCCTCTTTGGCAGACTCAGTGTCCATGGCGACATACTTGCCGGCGGCCCCAGGGGGCTCGGTGGGGAAGTACTTGTCAGGACCTGATTTCCTCCGCTTGTTCTGCCCCGTTGACAGTTCGACGAATGGCTGAGTTAACCGGAGCAAAAAGGTACCTGGTTCCAGAGGTAGCTTCAATGCAGCACGCTTCGACAGATAATCGGCGATGTCGTTCTCCGCTTGGGGAACGTGCTCCGATTGGATACTATCAAAGCGCTCCTCCAGCTTCCTCACTTCATCTACATAGGCCTCCATCAACGGGCTCTGGCAATCCTTGTTGACTTTTCTGACGACAAGCCGCGAGTCACCCCTGATGATGAGCTTTTTCACCCCGAGGTCTGCCGCGATCCTGAGACCGGGAAGGAGCCCCTCGTACTCAGCAGTGTTGTTTGTGGACATCTCCCTGGGAAAGTGCATCTGTATCACATACTTGAGGTGCTCTCCGATGGGTGCGATAAGCAGCACACCGGCACCGGCGCCTTGCAGCGAGAAAGCCCCATCAAAGTACATGATCCAGTCGCGGTCTGCTTCCTTGCCGGGGAGAGCAGTCTCCTGGATTTCTTCATCGGGCGTTGAGGTCCATTCTGCAATGAACTCCGCCAAGACTCTGCTCTGGATTGTCGAGGTACTTTGAAACTTCAACCCAAAGCTCGACAACTCCAGAGCCCATTCCACAATCCTTCCGTTCGCATCCTGGTTATGCAGTAGCTATTGCAACGGGAGGCGGGTGATGACAGTGATCTCGTGGGCTTGGAAGTAATGTCACAGCTTACTCGAGGCCATAAGGAGGCCGAAGAGCAGTTTCTGCACACCGGAGTACCTCGACCTAGCCCCCTGCAAGAGGGAGCAGATAAAGTAAACCGGGTGCTGCATCTTCTTCTTATGCACCACTTCACTTGACTGCGCAGGCACTGCCCTAGTGGTGTCAGGCTCTGCCGGGGGAATCTTTGGCTTGCCATCCGCTTGTTCTGCCGTTGCCACTGCCTCCTCGTTGACCTCCCACTGTGCCACTAGTGCGGCGCTGACCACTTGATTCGTTGCTGCTAGATATAGCAGCAACGACTCTTGTGGTTTAGGCGCAACCAGTATTGGTGTGGAGGAAAGATATTTCTTCAGATCCTACAACACCGCCTCAGCTTCTGGGGTCCACTACATTGGGCCTGCCTTCTTCAAGATCTTGAAGAAGGGAAGGGAGCAATCAGCGTACTTGGAGATGAATCGGCTCATGGCGGTGACACAGCCTGTGAGCCGACGCACATCCTTGATCCGCTTGGGCGCCTCAATCTGCTCAATAGCCTTGATTTTTTCTGGGGTTGCCTCGACCCCGCGTTGCGACACAAAGAATCCGAGAAGCTTGCCGGAAGGAACACCGAAGACACACTTCTCAGCGTTCAGCTTAAGGTTGATCTTGTGCAGGTTGGCAAATGTCGATTTCAGATCTTGCACAAGAGTTGCCCCTTCCTTGGTTTTGACCACTATGTCATCCATGTATGCTTCCATATTTCTATGGAGCTGAGGTTCAAAACCAATTTGGACCGCTCTTGCAAACGTCGAGCCAGCACTCTTCAACCCAAAAGGCATCCGTAAAAAGCAATACGTACCAGATGGGGTGATGAATGTTGTCTTCTCTTCATCTTCTCTTGTCATGAAGATTTGGTGGTAGCCCGAGTAGGCGTCGAGGAAGGATGGTAGATCACACCCGACCATGGAGTCGACAATCTGGTCGATGCGCGGCAACGGGAAGGGGTCCTTAGGACAAGACATATTGACATCTGTGTAGTGAATACACAGCCTCCACTTCCCATTTGCCTTGCACACCACTACCGGATTGGCCAACCACGTCGGATGTAGCACTCCTCTCACCAACCCTGCCGCTTCCAACTTCCTGATCTCCTCTGTGATGAACTCCTGCCTCTCTAGAGCCTGCTTTCTGACCTTCTGCTTGACGGGCCGCGCATGAGGACAGACAACTAGGTGGTGCTCAATCACCTCCCTGGGAACACCGGGAATGTCGGATGCTTGCCATGCAAACACGTCGACATTCGCCCACAGGAAGGTGACGAGCGCACCTTCCTATTTGCTGTCGAGGGAGGAGCCTATGGTGAAAGCCCCTCCCGTGCCATCCTCCCTGACGGACACCTTCTTGGTCTGCGGTGGCTCAGCTATGGATTTCTTGCTCTTGCCGGTAGAGCTCTCTGCACGTCCTCGATGGTAGCACAACACTCCGAGGAGGTGCACTTGCCGGAGTGGGTGCGAGAGGTCTTGTCGGGCTTCTTCTTCCCTCCCGGGGCTTCAGCGGCAGGAGCAAGTGCCCTGGCGGCGGCTGCTGCAACCGCTTCTCGGTAGAGTTGATCGGCGCAAATCAGGGCATCCTTCTTGTCAGAGGGGACGAAGATGATGGTCAACGGCCCGGGCATCTTTAGAATGTTGTAGGCGTAGTGCGACGCCGCCATGAACTTGGCTAGTGCCGGGCGGCCGAGGATCCCGTTGTAGGGCAAGGAGATCTCGGCCACATCGAAGACGATCCTCTCCGTCCTATAGTTAAACTCGCCTCCAAATGTCACGGGCAGTGTGACCTTACCCTTCGGCTGGCTCTTCCTCGGATTGACCCCTTGAAACGTGCCCGTTTCCACGAGGTCTCCATCAGGAATTTGCAGCCTTTTGATCACGATGGGCGAAATCAAGTTCAAGCCGGCCCCGCCGTCGACCAACATCTTGTTCACCTTGAGGTTGCGTATCGTTGGTGAGACCAACAACGGCAAACACCCGACCACGGTTGTGCGGTCAGGGTGGTCCTCGGCGTCAAAGATGAGGGGCGTGCTGGACCACTTCAGCGGCTTCTGAGTGTCAAACGACGGCTGCGCTGCTGTAATCTCACGCGCCCACTGCTTGAGCTGGCAGTGAGAAGTATGTAGCGAAGCGCCACCATTGACACACATGGCCTCTGTAGCCTTCTGGAACTCTTGCTCGCCGGACTCAACGTCCTCGTCGTTTTCATCGTCTTCTTGCTTCTTGTCACGGCCCCGGGCGGGCCTCTCTTGCTGGTTGTCCTTGCCGCGGGGCCTCCTTTGCTTCTAGGCTTCTTGCCGGATCCCTCGGCACCGTCCTGACCTTTCTCCTTGTACCGCCTCTCATACTCGGCCTTTTTCTTTTCAGCAAGCATCTCGACTTGCTGGTAGTTCTGTATGTCGTGACCCTTGGTGCGGTGGATCTAGCTATACTGCTTGCCGGAGCCCCCTAGCTTGTCGGCAGCTGCTAAGGCCCGACAGGCGACGCTCCTAGCAATCTCCTTGCCGGGGTCGTTTGCCTTGACCTTCTTGGCAGCGCCGGTGTCGTCAGATCCTTCAACGGCAAGCACGGCCTTTCCCTTATGTTTCCTGTTGCGACGCTGGCCCTTCTTCGTCGGAGCGGCGGCGTCTTCGTCAGTAGAGTCGGTTTCCGCGCTGGCGTCCTCGCCGGGGTACTTCCTTCCCTCTTCAGCCCGGGAGCACCTATCTGCCAGAACATAGAGTTCGGCCACATCCTTAACCTTGGTTACCGCCAGCTCTTTGCGGATCTTGCGGTTGCGCACGTTCTGATGGAACGCGCTGATCACAACGGTGGGATGAACGTCGAGGATGTTGTACTGCACCCGTTTGAATCTCTGGATGTACTTGTGTAGGGTTTCCCCTTCCTTCTAGGGAATGATGTGCAGATCACTGGCCTGGCCATGAGCTTGGTGGCCTCTAGTGAAGGCGCCAAAGAACTCATGGCACAAATCTGACCAAGAAGAAATGGAACCCGCCGGCAAGTGCATCAACCAAGACATGACATTGGGCTTTAGTGCTAGTGGGAAGTAATTGGCAAGCACCTTGTCGTCGCGAGCACCGGCAGCCTGCATCGCGATGGTGTAGATGCTGAGGAACTCCGACGGTTGGGTTTTTGCCAGTGTACTTCTCGCCGACGTCGGGCTTGAACGTGCGGTGGGACGGCCACTGGAACTGCCGCAGCTCGCGGGTAAAGGCTGGGCAGCCCACCCTGTAAGGTAGGCCGCTGGAGCCCCCCGGTGCTGGGTGATCCATAGTAGTTCCCGCTCGCTTGTCCGACTGGTGGCGTGTGTCACGTTGGTGCTTGATATTGGTCCGAGCATCTTCGTGAGCTCGTTCTCGAAGAACTTGGCGCTGGTCATGGTGGGTCCGCGGGTCAGACGATGCTATAGAGATGTTATCACAAGCATCGTTATGATGGGCCGACACTCGCGGCGGCTGGCGAGGAGGAGGAGGGTGCACCGTGACCGCAGCACCCCCGGTCCTCCCAGCGCTGGCATGTGGTGGCTCGGTGGAGCGCCGGCCCGAGGGTCCTGCTGTTCGCGGATCATCTTTATTGGCGATGGCGACGAGGCTCCGGATGGTGGTCCTCCACTTGTCGAGCTTCTCAGCAGCAGGAGGGAAGTCGAGGAGCAGCTGCGCACGCGCCAAAGCTTCTGCTGGCGTGGGTGGTGGTGACAACTGTATGGATCATGGCGCGCTTCGAGTTCTAACCACGTTAGAAGGAGCTCTATCACGACCCAGCGGTTGCGCGCCATTTTCGCCAGCACTTCGACGGGCATGCTGAACTCCTTCGTCTCACGGACGAAGCACATGGCTCTTTGCACGACGGTGTCCAGGGTCACCAGTGTGGTGGCACTGCTCGTCGCACACCATGGTAAGAGCGCATAGTGGTCACCGGCGTGGGCATCTTGGAGGTTGCTGCACCACCTGTGGGTGGCACAACGACACTTCTAGAGGGCCCCGTGCCGCTTGTAGGGGCCCAGTCCCGTCTTTGGATTTGGTGGCGTGCGGCCCGTCGCCTGGCGCATGAACGGCACCGCTGGCCACTTTTTGGCTGCCAGGGTGATGTTGGTGCTCGCGGACCGTGGCCCAGGTCCTGTCCGCGACCGGGCCGCTGCTCGCCCGTACTGGCACGGGCCGTTCGGCCCCCGACAAGCCGATCGCCGTGGCGGTCTTCTGATTGGGAGCCATGGCGATAAAGAACCGCTAGGCTAGCTACTAGACCAGATTCTCATAATTGTGCGCCCCTACCTGGCGCGCCAAAGATGTCGGTGTGGAACGACACCTATGGGATCACAAGAATCCCTACTACGGTTGTCGGGGCGTAGGGTTGTGAGAAGAGCAGGATTAGAAGTCAGCAAAAGGATCGTTTACCCAGGTTCGGGCCGCGAGGATGCGTAAAACCCTAGTCCTGCTTTGGTGGATGTATTGAGTGTTCTTGAGCCCTCGAACTAGTTATGATGGCTGTGTAGTTCAAAAGAGCCGAATCCCTCTCCAGTATGCCATGGGCCTCCTTTTATAGTCGAAAAGGGGCTGCCACAGTGGCACACAGGAAGTGGAAAGTCCTACAGTACTATGAGCTTATCGCCCATATTACAGGACATGATGCATTTAATGCGTCGCTGAGGTGTCCCTATGCTTTATCGGGGATGGGAATGGAGCCGTCTCGTCCGTCGCCGCTCCTCCTCGTGTCGACACGCGCCCTATCCAGCCATGTGTGCGGCGCCATGTAGACAGGCAAGCAGCTGAGGTGGCATGGTGGCAGGGTCTGCACGAAGGTCTGCGTGCCGCCACGCAGGCACTTGCTGATCGGGTCCGGAAGCGGCACATTGCCACGCAGGTGCCAGCCTAGCTGGTCGGGCTGGCAGCTGCATGTGAGTGGCGGCGGAGACTTGGCTGGTGTGGGCCTGGTGGTGGCCTTGTTGGCGTTCTCGGCAAGGGTCTTGCCGAGTGGCCCGGCAAGAGTTTTGCCGTGGTGCACAGTCGTCCCCGGCAAGGATCTTGCCGGGGGTCTTGTGGCTTTCCTTGGCAATGGTCCCATCGAGGGGCGCCGTCGTCTGGTCCTCATCTTGACCTCATATGTCTATGGTCTTGACAAATATTTGCATGCCACCATAGAGGTGCCTCCCGAGCCCTGGTCCAATCGTAGCCGGTAGGGTTGGAACCCGTGGCTCGAGGGTGGCTCGCTCTGTTGGTGTTTGGGCGTGCTGCCCTGGCAAGGGTCTTGCCGGGGCTGCTGAGGCTGTCCCCGGCAAGGGTCTTACCGGGGAAACCTGCTCCGTCCTTCTGCCTCTTTGTGTTCTTGGCCTTGGCGTTGCCTTGATTGTCTTGTGTTGGGCTTCAGCTTCTCTCCGGCTTCCCTCCTTTGCCCTACTACGTGTGGCCATGGCGCGCGGCTCTGACTGCCCATGCACAAGTAGAGGGGTACAAAGGTGCACCCCTACTTTTGTACACCGACACCTTGCCCTTTTTCTTTAAACTAGCGGTCTTGTTAACCATCAACACTCGATGCTCTTTCTTGATTTCTACCTCCACAGCTTTGAGCATAGCGAAGAGCTCAGGAATTGTCTTATCCATCCCTTGCATATTATAGTTCATCATGAAGCCTTTGTAGCTTGGTGGCAGTGATCGAAGAACTCTTTCAATAAAATTATCATCCGGAAGATTAACTCCTAGCTAAGTCAAGTGGTTATGATACCTAGACATTCTAAGTATGTGTTCACTGAGAGAATTGTTCTCCTCCATCTTGCAACTATAGAACTTGTTGGAGACTTCATATCTCTCAACTCGGGCATTTTCTTGAAATACTAACTTCAACTCCTAGAACATCTCATATGGTCCATGACGTTCAAAATGTCTTTGAAGTCCCGATTCTAAGCCGTAGAGCATGGCATACTGAATTCTAGAGTAGTCATTGGACCACGTCTGCCAGACGTTCAAAGTGTCTATATTAGTGGGAGGGGGCTTGCAACCTAGTGGTGCATCAAGGATAATTCTTTTGTGCAGCATTGAGGATAATCCTCAAGTTACGGACCCAGTCCGTGTAGTTGCTACCATCATCTTTCAACTTAGCTTTCTCTAGGAACGCATTAAAATTCAAGGGAACAGTAGCATGGGCCATTGATCTACAACATAGATATGCAAAAACTATCAGGACTAAGTTCATGATAAATTAAGTTCAATCAATCATATTACTAAAGAACTCCCACTTAGATAGACATCCCTCAAGTCATCTAAATGATCACGTGATCCATATCAACTAAACCATGTCCGATCATCACGTGAGATGGAGTAGTTTTCAATGGTGAACATCTCTATGTTGATCATATCTACTATATGATTCACATTCGACCTTTTGGTCTCTAGTGTTCCGAGGCCATGTCTGTACATTCTAGGCTCGTCAAATTTAACCCGAGTATTCCGCATGTGCAAAACTGTCTTGCACCCATTGTATGTGGACGTAGAGCTTATCACACCCGATCATCACATGGTGTCTTAGCAAGAAGAACTGTCGCAATGGTGCATACTCAGGGAGAACACTTATACCTTGAAATTTTAGTAAGGGATCATCTTATAATGCTATCACCGTACTAAGAAAAATAAGATGCATAAAAGATAAACATCACATGCAATCAAAATATGTGACCTGATATGGCCATCATTATCTTGTGCCTTTGATCTCCATCTCCAAAGCATCATCATGATTTCCATTGTCACTGGATTGACACCTTGATCTCCATCATAGCGTCGGTGTCGTGTCGCCAACTATTGCTTCTACAACTATCGCTAACTCATAGTGATAAAGTAAAGCAATTACATGGCGTTTGCATTTCATACAATAAAGCGACAACCATAAGGCTCCTTCGAGTTGCCGATAACTTTTACAAAACATGATCATCTCATACAATAATGTATATCACATCATGTCTTGACCATATCACATCACAACATGCCCTAGAAAAACAAGTTAGAAGTCCTCTACTTGGTTGTTGCAAGTTTTATGTGGCTGCTACGGGCTTCTAGTAAGAATCGTTCTTACCTACGCATCAAAACCACAACGGTGTTTCGTCAAGTTTCCTGTTTTAACCTTCAACAAGGACCGGCCGTATTTAAATTCGATTCAACTAAAGCTAGAGAAACAGACATCCGCCAGCCACATTTATGCAAAACTAGTTGCATGTCTATCGGTGGAACCGGTCTCATGAACGTGGTCAAGTAAGGTTGGTCCGGGCGGCTTCATCCAACAATACCGCAGAATCAAAATAAGACGTTGGTGGTAAGCAGTATGACTCTCACCACCGACAACTCTATGTGTTCTACTCGTGCATATCATCTACGCATAGACCTGGCTCAGATGCCACTGTTGGGGAACATAGCATACAATTTCAAAAATTTCCCTAAGATCACGCAAGATCTATCTAGGATATGCATAGCAATGAGAGGGGAAGTGTGCGTCCATGTACCCTCGTAGACCTAAAGCGGAAGCATTTGACAACATGGTTGATGTAGTCAAACTTCTTCTCGATCCGACCGAGCAAGCATCAAACATACAACACCTTTGCGTTTCGCACATGTTCAGCTCAATGACGTCCCTTGAACTCTTGATCCAGCATAGTGTCGAGGGAGAGTTCCATCAGCATGACGGTGTGATGATGGTGATGGTGAAATGATCCGCGCAGGGCTTCGTCTAAGCACTACGTGAATATGACCGGAGGTGTAAACTGTGGAGGGGGGAACCACATGCTACCTCTTGACCATGTGTTGGTTTTCCCTTGAAGAGGAAAGGGTGATGTAGCAAAGTAGCGTAAGTATTTCCCTCAGTTTTTGAGAACCAAGGTATCAATCCAGTAGGAGACAACGCACAAGTCACCTAGTACCTGCACAAACAATCAAGAACCTTGCAACCAACGCGATAAAGGGGTTGTCAATCCCTTCACGACCACTCACAAAAGTGAGATCTAATAGAGATAATAAAGTAATTTTTTTGGTATTTTTGTTATATAGATTGGAAAGTAAAGATTGCAAAATAGTAAACGAGATGTGATGTAAATAAAAGATATGAAATATAATAGGAAAGAGACCCGTGGGCCATAGGTTTCACTAGTGGCTTCTCTCAAGATAGCATGTATTACGGTGGGTGAACAAATTACTACCGAGCAATTGATAGAAAAGCGCATAGTTGTGAAGTTATCTAAGGCAATGATCATGAATATAGGTATCCCGTCCGTGTTAAGTAGACCGAAACGATTCTGCATCTACTACTATTACTCCACACATCGGCCGCTATCCAGCATGCATCTAGAGTATTAAGTTCAGAAGAACAGAGTAACGCATTAGGCAAGATGACATGATGTAGAGGGATAAACTCAAGCAATATGATATAAACCCCATATTTTTATGCTCGATGGCAACAATACAATACGTGCCTTGCTGCCCCTACCGTCATTGGGAAAGGAAACCACAAGATTGAACCCAAAGCTATGCACTTCTTCCATTGCAAGAAAGATCAATCTAGTAGGCCAAACTAAACCGATAATTCGAAGAGACTTGCAAAGATATCAAATCATGCATATAAGAATTCAGAGAAGAACCAAACAATATTCATAGATAAACTTGTTCATCAATGCAAAATTCATTGGATCTCGGCAAACACACCGCAAAAGAGTATTACATCAAATAGATCTCCAAGAACATCGAGGAGAACCTTTTATTTAGAATCAAAGAGAGAGAAGAAGCTATCTAGCTAACAACTATGGACCCAAAGGTCTGTGGTAAACTACTCACGCTTCATCGGAGAGGCTATCGTGTTGATATAGAAGCCCCCCGTGATCGATTCCCGCTTCGGGGGAGCGTCGGAAAAGGCCCCAAGATGGGATCTCACGGGTACAGAAGGTTGCGGCGGTGGAAAAGGGGTTTCATGGCTCCCCCTATGTTTTTAGGGTGTAAGGGTATATATAGGCGATAGAAGTACGCCGTGGAGCTCCATGGGGTCCACGAGGGTGGGGGCGCGCCTATCCCCCAGGTGCGCCCTCCTGCCTCGTGGCCACCTCGTGGAGTTCCAAACTTCAACTCCAAGTCTTCTGGATTGCTTTCGGTCCAAGAAAGATCATCCCGAAGGTTTCATTCCGTTTGGACTCCGTTTCATATTCCTTTTCTGCAAAACACTAATATAGGCAAAAAAACAGAAACTGGCACTGGGCCTCCGGTTAATAGGTTAGTCCCAAAAATAATATAAAAGAGCATATTAAAACCCATTAAACATCCAAAACAGATAATATAATAGCATGGAACAATCAAAAATTATAGATACGTTGGAGACGTATCAAGCATCCCCAAGTTTAAGTCATGCTCGTCCTCGAGTAGGTAAAAGATAAAAATAGAATTTTTGATGTGGAATGCTACCTAACATAATTATCAATGTAATTTTCTTTATTGTGGCATGAATGTTTAGATCCATAAGATTCAAAATAAAAGTTTAATATTGACATAAAATCAATAATACTTCAAGCATACTAACAAGAAATTATGTCTTGTCAAAATAACATGGCCAAAGAAAGCTTATCCCTACAAAACCATATAATCTAGCTATGCTCCATCTTCATCACACAAAATACTCAGATCATGCACAACCCCGATGACAAGCCAAGAAATTGTTTCACCCTTTAGTATTCTCAAACTTTTTTCAACTTTCAAGCAATACATGAGCGTGAGCCATGGACATAGCACTATAGGTGGAATAGAGTGGTGGTTGTGGAGAAGATAAAAAGAGGGAGATAGTCTCACATCAACTAGCCATATCAATGGGCTATGGAGATGCCCATCAATAGATATCGATGCGAGTGAGTAGGGATTGCCATGCAACAGATGCAGTAGAGCTATAAATGTATGAAAGCTCAAAAAGAAAACTAAGTGGGTGTGCATCCAACTTGCTTGCTCATGAAGACCTAGGGTATTTGAGGAAGCCCATCGTTGGAATATACAAGCCATGTTCTATAATGAAAAATTCCCACTAGTCTATGAAAGTGACAAAATGAGAGACTCTCTATCATGAAGATCATGGTGCTACTTTGATGCACAAGTGTGGAAAAAGGATACTAACATTGCCCCTTCTATCTTTTTCTCTCATCTTTTTTTGTTTGGCTTCTTTGGCCTTTCTCTTTTTTTCCTCACATAGGACAATGCTCTAATAATGAAGATCATCACACTTATATTTATTTACAACTCAAGAATTACAACTCGATACTAGAACAAAATATGACTCTATATGAATGGCTCCGACGGTGTACCGGGATGGGCAATGAATCAAGAGTGACATGTATGAAAGAATTATGAATGATGGCTTTTCCACAAATACGATGTCAACTACATGATCATGCAAAGCAATATGACAATGATGGAGCGTGTCATAATAAATGGAATAGTGGAATGTTGCATGGCAATATATCTCGGAATGGCTATGGAAATGCCATAATAGGTAGGTATGGTGGCTGTTTTGAGGAAGGTATATCATGGGTTTATGGTACCGGTGAAAGTTGTGCGTCACAAGAGAGGCTAGCAATGGTGGAAGGGTGAGAGTGCGTATAATCCATGGACTCAACATTAGTCATAAAGAACTCACATACTTATTGCAAAAATCTACCAGTCATCAAAACCAAGCACTACGTGCATGCTCCTAGGGGGGTAGATTTGTTGGAAAAGACCATTGCTCGTCCCCGACCGCCACTCATAAGGAAGACAATCAAAAAATATCTCATGCTCCCACTTCGTTACATAATGGTTCGCCATACGTGCATGCTATGGGACTCACAAACCTCAACACAAGTATTTCTTAAATTCACAACTACTTCACTAGCATGACTCTAATATCACCATCTTCATATCTCAAAACAATCATAAGGAATCAAACTTCTCATAGTATTCAATGCACTTTATATGAAAGTTTTTATTATACCTGTCTTGGATGCCTATCATATTAGGACTAAATTCATAACCAAAAGAAAATTATCATGCTGTTCTAAAAGACTCTCAAAATAATATAAGTGAAGCATGAGAGTTCAATAATTTCTATAAAATAAAACCACCACCGTGCTTTACAAAGATATAAGTGAAGTACTAGAGCAAAATTATATAGCTCAAAAAATATAAGTGAAGCACATAGAGTATTCTAATAAATTCAGATTCATGCGTGTCTCTCCCAAAAGGTGTGTACAACAAGGATGATTGTGATAAACTAAAAAGCAAAGACTCAAATCATACAAGACGCTCCAAGCAAAACACATATCATGTGGTGAATAAAAATATAGCCTCAAGTAAAGTTACCGACAGATCAAGACGAAATATGGGATGCCTTCCAGGGAATCCCCAAGCTTAGGCTTTTGGTTGTCCTTGAATTTTACCTTGGGGTGTGTCGGCGTGCTGGGAACGGGGGTCCCTAGACTTGCCTACCTGCGGCCCGCAGAGTGGCTGTGCTAGCGGGCCTGTACGACCCATCTTCATCAACAAGGCATTCAAGACCCTCGCGAGGGGCCAAGCCTCGCGAGGCGGACGATGCAAGACCTCCTCGGGAGCGGCCTCACCAGGTTGCCTCGCGAGGAGCGGAGAGATCAAGGCAAGGCAAACCTCGCAAGGCTCTTGTGATGTGAGCCATGATGATCAAGATCAGGCGGGCGCGAGCGCGCGCAGCGTCCTCATTTCCTCTCTGGGGCTAAGGAGAAAAGCGCAGATGCAGAGTACCGAGGCATCAAGCAAAGGTTTCCATATCGGTTCAATGAGACCAAGACCAGCAGGACGGCAAGACGGAGGTCACCATGGAGCCCAAGGCAGCGTCACCACTAGAGCCTTTTGCAGGCGAAGACTGCTTTTTGTCAAGATAAGCTGTACTAGCTGTCCCCTTTCAAATTGGACGTTGTTGGCTCCCTTCCTGCTCAATATTTGGGAAGAGGACCAGGGCCTATATAAATAGAACTAGCCACCGTAGTTGGGGGGTCAATTCCATCCTCCATCCTCACACCCACAAGCACACCAAGCACAAGAATACCTCAACCTCGGGAGGTTGTTCTTCTCCTTGTACTGTTCATCACCAGCCCAAGAGGCAATCCACCACCACCACATTGGAGTAGGGTATTACACCACAACAGTGGCCCGAACTAGTATAAACCTTGTGTGTTTTGTGTTGTGAGTTGGTCGAGTTCGTGCTTGAGATCATAGCAAACCTAGGGCATGGATCGGTAGGAGGGAAAGAACTTCGCGCGCACCCCAAAGTTTGAACCTTGAGGGTTTTCCCGCCACCCGTGATCCGACATTTCACGCGCCAGGTAGGGATGCGCTGGAGCCTCTTCCCTGCCGATCGACCTGCCGATGCTCCGCGGTCCCGATATCCGGCGACCCGAGGGCCGACTTCGACCGCTGGGCAGCCTGGCCCACCCGGGCGGCGCCGCCTGCCCATGAAGACCTCAACCCCGCACTCCAGGCGGCACGAGCGCCACCCAATGCTGTTGGGCGCGGGCGGCGCGGCCAGACGCCGTCCACCCTCACTCCACGACAAGTACGAGCCGCTGCATGGGCCACAAGACACGCCGCGGCAACAGCGCCACACACCCGGCGGGAACAGGCGAACATGCGGGTAGCACTCACGGTGGCGCGGGAGCTGCTGCGGTGTCGGCTGATGGAGAGCAGCCGGGATGCATTGATGGAACGTGTCGCTGAGCTGTTGGACTCGGCGGCATCAGGAGCGCCGCCCTTCTGCTATCTGCTTCCTTCTCGGGCCGCTAGTGGATCTCACGGCAGACGGGGCTTCGTCGACACCGGGACGGCTGGCGGCCGGGGGCCACGTTGCCCCCACACCACCTCCGATGAGCATGGGCACGAGCGTTGCCTCCCATGGTCCCAACGAGACGTCGCGCTATCATCCTCAGGACGCCGCACTGGACCGGTCAGCATGGAGTGTGGGGCACTACGGTGAGGTGTTTGGGGTAACAGCACCGGAAGCCTACGTGGCCCGCATGACTGACCAAGAGTACACACCGGAATTCGACCCTGGCTCGTTCCTCGGAGAAGGTTGGGAAGAAGAGGCGCTAGGAGTTGAGGCCTTCCAGGAGCCGATGGGGAACCACAACGACCATGCCTGCAACAACAACCACAGGGTACCGTTAATATCTCACGAGCAGGCTTATGCTAACCATGGGCTGCAAGTGAATCAGGTCACAACGTCGGCCGACGACCCCAGCGCAGCAGCCCCCCTTCTGCCAGGGGAAGCATGCTTGGGCTGCATGGAGGGAGCCAGCTGCAAGGCCCCTTCCCACAACGCGCGAAGCTAGGAGTCACCCGGAGGTAGGCCCTCTACCGGGGAGGTGCCGGTGAGCCTTTCCCCGGCAGAGGACCCGTGGTCGCCAAGGGCGTCGTTGGCATCCCCTTTCCCCCCTTTTGTGTCATCCTGGTTGCCGGTCGGCCCAAAGGTGGTCGAGGGTGGTGCAAGGCGGGGCCCTCGCCTGGCGATATGAAGCAAGGCCGGTACATGTGAAGAAGGCCCAGTGCCTGTGAAGATCGCCGCCCGTGACACTCTCACGTAAATAATGAGTGGGGCTGTACACGCCCCGGAGTCTCCGGAGAGCCGCCCTCGGGCCTCGGGGGCTCCCTCCCACGCCTAGTGGTAGCACTTAGCTCTGCGCTGGTGAGAAGACCAGAAGACTAGACTAGGCGCCGGACGCGGCCATTTGCTTTGGATCTCTTTTTTGTAACCTTGTCTTCTGAATTTGGATTTAAGTTGAAGTCGAATTTTAATCGATGTGCACGGGGGGTGCCTTTTCTCGTTCAAGCGATTTCTTACCATCTGGTTCTTGCCTTGTTCTGAAGCTCGCGTTTGCTGCCTCCCCCTCGCGGGCCCCTCGTGAGCGGGGCTGGGCACGGCACACACACCGCGCGCGCCGGTCGGCACTAGGTCCTCGCGAGGCCCTCTCAGGCGGATCAGCAGACCCTTCAGGAGCTCCGCGGAAACTCTCGACCTTACAATCTGATTCGGGGCCCGCCCCAGCAAAGGTAAGCCGCAGCAGCAAAACTTGCCGCCAAACTCACGAATCCACGAAGGCGCACACACGGCTTGGCAAAGAAGAGTAAAAGTTGTGATTTGTTTACATGAGGGGCTCCCCCTCTCAAAATTCTCTCACAATCTTTAGGGGCCACGCCCGAGTTTTTGCATACAGGGCAAAACATTAAACGAACAAGGGATCAGCCAGATATGTCGCTCGCCACGTCCTCCACGTCATCTTCAGACGCACCACTGGCGTTGCTGTCACCGTCGTCGGCACCGCCTCCACCTTCACCAACGTCGGCATCACCATCGTCAACCACGTAACCCCTCGTCTGCAGTGACCACCACCGTGTCATCTTCAGAAGCGAAGGCTCTGACCAACGCATCCACTTTGTCCTCCACCCACCGCGCCAGGTCGCCACGGTTGGCCTGCGGTACCAGAGCAATGGCAGCGTCAAAGTCAAAGTCGGGGAAGGTATTCCAAAGATGGCTGAAGACACAGGAGAACGCGCGCCCAAGCAGGCCGTGGCTTCTCTCTTCCACAAGCTGGCGAGCTCTGTCGGACCAAGCTTCCAGGCGCGTCACCACGTCAGCGAAGAAGCGCAGATGACTAGCGTAGTCATTCGAGTGTGGGTGCGGAGCACTCTCATCGTAGACATGGCCCAATGCCACGTTGGCCCTGACCCTGAGGTCCAGGAGCATGGGGGCATGCTCGCGCTCCAGCGTCCGCCGCTGAAGCACTTCCTCCTGACTCTGCCACGCAACGGACTCAGCGCCATCAACCCGCTTCTGAAGAGAGAGCAGCTCGGCATGGGCAGAGGCCAATTCTGCCTGCACTGTGACCAGGGCGGCCGCCGTAGACTCCTCGCACCTCTCCACTTCAGCCAGCTTGGGCCTGAGGTCGGCGGCCCTACCCGCATCCTCCATCCCCGCAAGCCTCAACATCAAGTCGTACCTACCCTCAAGATCCGCGCGAGCCTCGGCCACCCGGCGATCAACCTCCTCCTAAGCCTTGGCCTCGCGGGCGCCAACGGCATCTTCCGCTTGGGAAACTTGACGCTCACTCATCTCCAGCTGCTCGAGGTCGAGGCTACGCTCCACGGCCTCCAGAGCTAGCGCCTCCTCCCACCACTAGATCTCTTCTTCCTCGGTGGGCGTCCCCCTCAGCGGCACAAGAGCAGCTTTATGTGCCTCCAGCTGCTGCTCCAGGGATGCACTCCAGGCCTGGAGCTCCCACACGCGCTTCTCCGCAGCCTCGCGACGATGGTCAGCCTCGTGAGCCTCCTCCAGAGTTTGGGAGCAAGCTTCGCGGGAAACCTTGAGAGACGCCTCGGCCTTCACGTTATCAAGATCACGCTGGTAGTGGCCAAGGTTGATGGCCACCTTCATCTTACGCCGTTCCTCCACCAACCGAAGACCCTAAGCCTTGAGGCGTGCGTTGACGTCCGTAAGTTCACCGCCGAGTCGGCTCATCGCGCTCATCGCCTCCTAAAAGAGCTCGTAGCAAACGATGCTTCGCTCGCGCTCAAGCTCAAGCACGCGGTACGCCTCATCCTCCGCCTTGGGGGCTGCAGGCAGGGCGTGAAGCGGCGCGCCCCCTCTCAGCAGGGGCCTGGGGGCTGGTGCCGCACCAGGCGCCAGCCCGGCCTCACGAGGGGCCGTGACCAGTCGGGGCCCACTGCTTGAAGAGGAACTGAAGACCGAAGCCAACCAGCTACTGCCCATGACCAGAGGAGGGGTCTGGGGCACGCCCGCCAAACTCCAAGCTAGGCCGTGGAGGAAGGACGACAGGGCCGCAGATTTGAAGCGCCATGAAGGCATTCACACCTCCCCGGCCGGCCCTGCTCCAGGCGCGTCCTGCCGGCTCGAGACGCTCAAGGCCAGCGTGGGAGTTGAGGAAGGCGTAGGTTGCTTCTCGGGGTACATAGCGGCCCTGACGGAAGGGGTCCTGAAGAGCCAACGTCAGGGAGGAATGCAGTAGTCAAGAAATCGCAAGGTGCAGTACTTACTCGTCGACGGCGATGTAGTTTCGTCGCTTCAACGGCCTGAAGATGCCGCTGCTTCTCGGAGATCGCTTCCTATTGCGAAGCTCCTCGAAGTCCACTCAAAACCGACTAAAGCGAAGGACATGGCGGCCGGCGCGGGGTGCAGCCGGAGAAGTGCCCGAGGGGACAACTTCAGGGGTGCCGGGCTACGGAGAGCAGTCGGGCGCCATCTCACTGCGACCTCCCAAGGCCTCCAGAGCTTCAGCCTCGGGAGCCGTGTGTTGCATCGTCTCAGCGACCGACATCCCAAAGGGAGAATCACGAGTTCCTGGGGACGACGCCCCAGGAGCCCCAGGCGGCATCTGCACATCAGCGCTCGTGTCGCCAGCCTCCGGTGGCGCTCGCCCCCCTACATCCACCTTCGGGATGAGCTCGGCGCTTGTGATGAAGAAGGGAACCACGTTGACAGGGTTCTCGCAGGACCCACTAGGCCGTCCGGGCGCAGCCCCCACTCATCAAAGGGAGGCATGCTTTTTGCAAATTCAGCCTTGTTCGTGCAGCGGTACATCAGACAGCTCTTCCTAGGCATGTCGTCCCGCAAAGGGACGCCTGTTAGGACCTCGAGCACTGTTTTCCACGTCTTAAGAGGGAGCCCGGACTCATGAAACCTCATATGGTCCTGAATGCTGAGCAAGGCCCACATTGGGCGGGAATGGCGCTAAAGCAGAGCGACTCGGCGTCTAACGAAGTCATTCACCACCATAGACGCAGTCACGCCATGGTCCTTCAGCCTCCTCAGCCTAAGCCAGACGGGGACAAGACAGGGGCTCGCGAGCCTCTCATGACCCCAACCGGAGTTAGGAATGGCAGGTGCTGACGGAGAATGGAGCAGAGGGCTGAGCACCCGAGCGTCGACGAATACCCACCGTGTCTGAAACTCGCTCGAGGATGGAGGAAGCTCGAAGTCGATCCCCGCGCCTGACATCGCGGCCACAGCCTGGAAGCTCACGCACCCCGAGCTTTGCCGAGGATCCATCAGATGCAATGAGAAGAAATGGCGGAGAAGAGCCACGGAAGGAGCGATGCCCACCATGGCCTCGCACACAAAGGCGAGGACAACAAGGAGAGTCACGGATTGGGGGTCGAGATGCAGCATGTGGATTTGGTAATGTTCAAGCACCGCGTTGAAGAAGGTGGAGAAAGGGGGAATCAGGCCGGCCCAAAGGGCATCGATGAAGATTGGGACCTCGGTGGCTACCCGTGCAATGCGAGCGCGAGGCGCAGGCCAAGCCACCATCGTTCCCCACTCGTTGAAGCTGATGGCGAGCATGGGATGCACCTTGTCCATGGCCTCGTCACTGAGAACCAAGGATCGGCCGACAGCAAGCTCGACGGCTGGAGGCGCACTTGGCAAAGACAGGGGCTTCTTCCCCTTGTCTGCTTGTTTCGGCGCCATGGCAATGAAGCAGGCAAAGCACCGGTCAGATTGGAGAGAAGGGGCAGATTCTCGAGGAAGCAGAGGGATTGGGAAAGCAAGGCGTGGGCGATGGATGAATAACTGTGTAGGCAGCGGGGGCCGCATAGCCAGGCGGACTCCAAGGGAGCATGGGGAAGCGGAGACGCCCACGTCCAATTAATCGCCACGTGTCGACCAAGGTCGCAGGCTTTTGGGGCCTGCGGCGCCCCGCACTTGACCTTTGGCTTCGCCTCGAAGCCAAGCCCGAGCGCGCCTTGGGCCCGGTGGCTACTGTCGACGTTCTGGGAACGGGGGTCCCCAGACTTGCCTGCCTGTGGCCCGCAGCGTGGCTGTGCTAGCGGGCCTGTACGGCCCATCCTCATCAACAAGGCATTCAAGACCCTCGCGAGGGGCCAAGCCTCACGAGGCGGACGACGCAAGACCTCCTCGGGAGCGGCCTCACTAGGTTGCCTTGTGAGGAGTGGAGAGATCAAGGCAGGGCAAACCTCGCGAGGCTCTCATGACGTGAGCCATGACGATCAAGATCAGGCGGGCGCCAGACGGGCGCCAGCGTGCGCAGCATCCTCATTTCCTCTCTGGTGTTAGCGAGGCAAGCGCAGGCGCAGAGTACCGAGGCATCAAGCAAAGGTTTCCATATCGGTGCAACGAGACCAAGACCAGCAGGACGGCAAGACGGAGGTCACCATGGAGCCTAAGGCGGCGTCACCACCAGAGCCTTTTGCAGGCAAAGACTGCTTTGGTCAGGATAAGTTGTACTAGCTGTCCCCTTTCAAATTGGCCGTTGTTGGATCCCTTCCCGCTCAATATTTGGGAAGAGGACCAGGGCCTATATATGTAGAACTAGCCACCGTAGTAGGGGGATCGATTCCATCCTCCATCCTCACACCCATAAGCACACCAAGCACAAGAACACCTCAACCTCGGGAGGCTGTTCTTCTCCGTTTACTGTTCATCATCACCCCAAGATGCAATCCACCACCACCACACTGGTGTAGGGTATTACACCACAATGGTGGCCCGAACCAGTATGAACCTTGTGTCTTTTGTGTTGTGAGTTGGTTGAGTTCGTGCTTGAGATCTTAGCAAACTTTGGGCATGGATCGGTAGGAGGGAAAGAACTTCGCGCACCTCAGAGTTTGAACCTTGAGGATTTTGGCAGAACCCGTGATCTGATAGGGTGCCTTGGGTATCCCGAAGCTTAGGCTCTTGCCACTCCTTATTCCAAAATCCATCAAATCTTTACCCAAAAACACGAAAACTTCACAACACAAAACTTAAACAGAAAATCTTATGAGCTCTGCTAGTATAAAAAAACAAAGCACCACTTCAAGGTACTGTAATGAACTCATTCTTTATTTATATTTGTGTTAACCAACTGTATTACAACTTCTCCATGATTCGTACCCCCCGATACTACTCATAGATTCATCAAAATAAGCAAACAACACACGAAAAACTGAATCTGTCAAAATAGAATAGTCTATAGCAATCTGTAACATCCGAATACTTCTGTAACTCCAAACATTCTGATAAAATAGGAAATCCTAGATATTTTTTTTATTAATCTTTTGCAAAAAGAATCAGTATTTTATCACGTTCTGGTGACTTTTAACAATTCTATGACTGAGCGCAAAGTTTCTGTTTTTATAGCAAGATCAAATTACCGTAGGTTATCCCATAGGTCTTACTTTGCACAAACACTAACTAAAACATAAAACCACATCTAACTAGAGGCTGGATGAATTATTTATTACTAAACATGAGCAAAAAGCAAAGAACAAAAATAAAATTGGGTTGCCTCCCAACAAGCGCTATCGTTTAACGCCCCTAGCTAGCTAGGCATAAAAACGAGAATAGATCTAGGTATTATCATCTTTGGTATCCAATCCATAAGTGGCTCTCATAATAAATTCATAAGGCAATTTAATTTTCTTTCTAGGAAAGTGTTCCATGCCTTTCTTTAACGGAAATTGGAATCTAATATTTCCTTCTTTCATGTCAATAATTGCACCAAATGTTCTAAGGAAAGGTCTACTAAGAATAATAGGGCATGTAGGATTGCAATCTATATCAAGAACAATGAAATCTACGGGCACATAATCCTATTTGAAACAATAAGAACATCATTAATCCTTCCCATAGGTTTCTTAATGGTGGAATCCGCAAGATGCAAATTTAAAGAACAATTGTCAAATTCACGGAAACCTAGCACATCACATAAGGTTTTTGGAATTGTGGAAACACTAGTACCCAAATCACACAAAGCATAGCATTCATAATCTTTAATCTTAATTTTAATAGTAGGTTTCGTTCATCATAAAGTTTTCTAGGGATAGAAACTTCTAGTTCAAGTTTTTCTTCATAGGATTGCATTAAAGCATCAACGATATGTTTAGTAAAAACTCTATTTTGATTTTAAGCATGAGGAGAATTTAACACGAATTGCAACAAGGAAATACAATCTATCAAACACTACTAGGAAAAGGCCTGCTAGTGGCGCACCTGTTTTGGCTACTAATGGCGCACTACAGGTGCGCCACTAGCATCACGCCATTACAATTTTATACTAATGGTGCACCAGGAGTGCGCCACTAGCATCACGCCATTACAATTTTATACTAATGGTGCACCAGGAGTGCGCCACTAGCATCATGCCATTAGAATTTTATACTAATTACGCCATTAGTATACCAGATAATAATCTCGGGTCAATATGCTTAATCTCAAATCAAATCGCACTAAGTGGTCAAAGTTCCCGGAAGGTCACCCATCCTCACACTACTCCAGCCCGAGAACCTTAACTTCGCAGTTCTATCCAACCCCAGCACCACCTCACTTAACAGGCACTTGTTGATATATCTATCATATCAATCCTATTAAACCTAGTTGATGTCTAGGACTTTGTTCATGTTCATGAGTATGATGAAATTTTGAAAAATATTTCAAACTTCCTGGTCATATTACGTATCATTTTTTGAAAAAAACTAAAAAAATTCCAAACCATTTTTTTCAATTACTAGTGGCGCACCTAGCAAACAGTGTGTCACTAGTAAGTTTGAATTTTTTTTCATTTTTCCCCTCTAGATCTTAAAAGCTCCGTAACTTTTTTTGTTAGGTTTTTGAGGATTTTGAAAAAGTTTAACGGGGTTCCCCCAGTTAAATTCGGATGTAACTTTTCAAGTAGATGAATTTTCATATAAAAAACTTTTTAATTCGAGTTCGTATGCAAAAGTTATGGCCATTTTACAAATTCCAGAGAGATTTTGCAAATAAAGTCGACATTCATATTTGTAAATTTTCCCAACAAGTAGACCACATATCACATGGGAAACTTATTTTCTTTTATTTTTTTTTTGACATTTCCATCATTTTCTTTTATTTTTTTTAAAACTGAAAAGGCGGTCCACAGGGGGGGTGCATTCGGTGGATTTTTTGGGCCAAGTTAGTAATGGCGCACCGTGGGAGTGGTGCGCGATTACTAGTTCAACTAGTAATGGCGCACCACACACACGTTGCACCGTTACTAGTTTTGGAAAAAAATTAAAAAAATTAGAAAAAAAATTGAAAAAAATTACTAGTGGCGCACCGTGGATGTGGTGGGCCATTACTAGTTTAACTAGTAATGGCGCACTATCCCCTGGTGCGCCATTACTAGTTTTGAAAAAAAAGAAAAAAAATTGAAAAAAATTTACTAGTGGCGCACCATGGATGTGGTGCGCCATTACTTGTTTAACTAGTAATGGCGCACTATCCCCTGCTGCGCCATTACTAGTTTTGATAAAAAAAATAAAAAAAATTGTTACTAATGACACACCGTGGATGTGGTGAGCCATTAGTATTTGGACACTAATGGCGCACCAACACATGGTGCGCCATTAGTATATAGTAGTGGCGCACCACATGTGTAGTGCGTCATTAATGTCCATATTATCTATAGCCCTTTTCCTAGTAGTGAAAGAGCAATTATCATAATTAAATTCCTTGAAATCCAAAATAGTGGGTTAATTGCTATGTAAAGTTTTGACCTCCTCAATTCCACTTTTTTTAATATTTGCATCACGATCTAAAAACTCCGAATCATTGGGATACCTTTTAACTAAAGTCGACTCATCTCCAGTCCCATATTTATCAAGATTCATATTGTAAAACAAATATTTAATAGGAGTCACATCAATCACTTTTCGATCTTCATCATTATTCTCATGAAAACTAGAAGAACACGCTTTCACAAATCAATCTTTTTTACCATGCATCCTAGCGGTTCTTTCTTTGCACTCATCAATGGAAATTCTCATGGCCTTGAGAGACTCATTAATGTCATGCTTAGGTGGGATAGATCTAAGTTTCAAAGAATCAACATCAAGAGAAATTCTATCCACGTTCCTAGCCAACTCATCAATCTTAAGCAATTTTTCTTCAACCAAAGCATTGAAATTCTTTTGCGAACTCATAAATTCTTTAAAACTAGGCTCAAAATCAGAGGGCATCTTATTAAAATTTCCATAAGATTTGTTGTAGGAATTACCATAATTATTAGAGGAATTACCAGGAAACGGCCTAGAATTAAAGTTAGCTCTATACGCGTTATTACCAAAATTGTTCCTACCAACAAAATTCACATCCATAGATTCATTATTATTCTCAATTAAAGTGGACAAAGGCATATCATTAGGATCAGAAGAGACACTTTTATTATCAAACAATTTCATAAGTTCATCCATCATTCCACTCAAAACATTAATCTCTTCAATCGCATGAACTTTTTTACTAGTGGATCTTTCAGTGTGCCATTGAGAATAATTAACCATAATATTGTCTAGGAGTTTAGTAGCTTATCCTAAAGTGATTTCCATAAAAGTGCCTCCTGCGGTCGAATCTAAAAGATTTCTAGAACTAAAATTCAATCCGGCATAAAAATTTAGTATAATCATCCATAAATTCAAACCATGTTTAGGGCAATTACATATCATTAATTTCATCCTCTCCCAAGCTTGTGCAACATGCTCATGATCAAGTTGCTTAAAATTCATAATGTCGTTCCTAAGAGAGATGATCTTCGTGGGAGGAAAAATACTTAGAGATAAAAGCATCTTTGCACTTATTCCATGAATCAATACTATTTTTAGGCAAAGAAGATAACCAAGTTTTAGCAGGAACTCTAAGCGAAAACGGAAATAGCTTCAATTTAACAATATCATTATCCACATCTTTCTTCTTTTGCATATCACACAAATCAACAAAGTTGTTTAGACGAGTAGCGACATCTTCACTAGGAAGGCCAAAAAATTGATCTTTGATGACAAGATTCAACAAAGCGGCATTAATCTTACATTTTTAAGAAGTTGGTCCGCACTACTTCCAATTCTCTCAACATGCAACCCGTCCACATCATCATCTAGCCACCTCAGCAATTTTCAACCATGTCACATCATCGCTTCATTATTTTTTTCTTCTCCAGGCTCACGTAGCATCTTTGCTGGCATATTTCCCCTCGATGGTTTTTTACCAGCGTGTAGCTACCTCAAGCCACCATCCACTATGTACTTTCAGTTAATTCACACTATCCCACATGTTCCATAAGATTAATTGAGGAGGCATTTGAGCGGCCTGCCGGAGTAGTGACGTCGCCCATATTCAAAAACCTATCCTGATGGTTCCTCTTCATCTTCCCTGAATCAATATATCTCCATAAAATTTGCATTCAAGGCTTCAAATAAAAAAAGTTTTCCTTCACATCCTCGCCCCAATGTACTTCATGAGGTCGACTTCTCCCTAGCGGCGTCCTCATGTGAAGAGGTGGCAGCGGCTTAAGGTAATCAGGCGGCGGAGGTCTGGGGACGACGGGGCGGTTCTCTCATCTCACGGAAAATCGAGTGTGTGCTTCCTCCCTCCCCTCTCGAGACTTGCGGCAGCTACGGAGCATGGGCACACCACACACATCAACAGCGAATGGTGGGCTTTAGCACCGGATCGAGGTGAGTCCATCTCCCGCTCTCTCTTTCTCTCTATCCAGATCCCTCTGGATGGTTTGTGTGCTCTGCGCCGGCCATGTGTGCGACCAGGAATGAACAATCAAACCTAGGTGGATGTGACTGGATGGCTGGAGGCCTTCGTGGCCCACCCACACATCGGCACCACCTCCCGCGTCGTCTCCAAGTCCGTTTCCTGCCGATATGTTCTTCTTCTGTCTGTTGGTATTAGTCAGTTTGTTACTTCATCATCAGGCCATCAGTCATCACTACAGATGGAGCAAAGAGGAGCATTCAGCTGTACTTTCCACAACCACTAATTCCACCGCACAGGTCATACGGTGCCTTGCATCTGTGATATGATTGATTTGATCTGATTTTGGTCAACTTGGCTGGTTTCTTCAAACTGTATCTTGCAGGAATTGTCATAATGGAATGCGAAATAATGGGAAAAGTTTAGGTTTGTCTTCTTGATATGCGAGTCCATGAGAACCGCCCATGAGGTCTTATCAGAGCTGAAGTTCTGCATATGTCCATTCCAGTAGTTAATTTCTGTAATTGACGACAAGGACAAGTATGCCTGTTTGGGTTGTCATCTCAACAATCCTTCCAACAGTATTTTGATATGCTCGCCTTAAATTCCAATATGTGGTTTCTTTAATTGACATGTATGCTGTTTGGATCATCTCGACAATCCTTGCAGCAGTAATGAGTTTTTTTGGTGTGTGTGTTGTTCGCTGGCCGGGTGAGCATGCGTGTGTGTTGTATTGTTGTGTGCCGTCCGGGTGTGCATGCACGCACCGGCCGGTTGTGCTGGTGCTAATCCTCTCTCTTAGTTGATTCCAAGGGCACTGTACTAATCCTTCTCCTTTGATTGTAGGTGCACAAAAGTGAGGCCACCACCAGGAGCTAGGCGGCGGTGGACTGGAGAATTTATCTCTGTTAATTCTATGTTTCTCTAAATATGTTTCTCTCTCTACTCTCTGTGTTGACTCTCTCTCCCTCTCTCTTTGTTAACCCACTATAAATAATCAACAAATTGTGAATTTCAGACTTTGTGTGAAAGCAACGGGTTCAGTGGGCACGTGTGACTGTGTCCTACTGATGCATTTAATCTATGTAATTGAGCTATTTTAGGCACTCGAAGTGAGCGATTGTTCAGAACAAGTTGCATAATGACAGTTTTTTATTTTCTTTCTGTAGAGTTTTGTTATCTAATGCATAGAATTAGTCAGGAGAGGGAGCTTTCTAATGTAGGTACAACTAAACACTATATGTATATTTAGAAGAGCAAAGTTGTAAGGTTCTATCGGGACTAATGACAATTGTTTATCTCCTATTGTGGGATTGATTAATGTAATTGTACATGGATCTTATGATGCAGATTGCGCATGTCGGTGTCAAAACCGGCGGATCTCGGGTAGGGGGTCCCGAACTGTGCGTCTAAGGCATATGGTTACAGGAGGCAAGGGACACAATGTTTACCTAGGTTCGGGCCCTCATGGTGGAGGTAATACCCTACTTCCTGCTTGATTGATCTTGATGATATGAGTAGTACAAGAGTTTATCTACCACGAGATCGTAGAGGCTAAACCCTAGAAGCTAGCCTATGGTATGATTGTTGTTGTCCTACGGACTAAACCCTCCGGTTTATATAGACACCAGAGGGGGCTAGGGTTACACAGAGTCGGTTATAAAGGGAGGAGATCTACATATCCGTATCGCCAAGCTTGCCTTCCACGCCAAGGAGAGTTCCATCCGGACACGAGACGAAGTCTTCAATCTTGTATCTTCATAGTCCAACAGTCCGGCCAAAGGATATAGTCCGGCTGTCCGGATAACCCCTAATCCAGGACTCCCTCAGTAGCCCCTGAACCAGGCATCAATGACGATGAGTCCGGCGCATAGATTGTGTTTGACATTGCAAGGCGGGTTCTTCTCCAAATCCGGAATACCTGTTAAATAGTGTCCGGCTTCTCATAAATATTTGCACTTCTTGGCTTCCACGCCTAATAATGGCCATCTTCCACGTGTCAAACAAATGCGAGAAGCTAGGGCGTTTTTACATTTACCACCCTAGCTATGTGAATAAACTACCTATTTAAAGAGAAGAGGATACTCATATCTAAAATACAGCATGTTCCCTCAGCGAGCATTCATCGGAGCATGCCTGAAAAAATCCATCCCAACATGGTCGGCCAGCGCTGCTCCTCCTCTCGCTCCCGTAGCCCCAAGCCCGGAGATTGGATGAAGTGTTCCGTCCCGCACAGCCAATTAGTGAAGCTACAGACCCAGGGATTCCTCCCCCAGCATACATGGTCCCTGTTCGAGTCGGGCTCGCCACCTATAATGGCGGAGAGCAAGCGGAGAGCTTTCCCGGCCCCTCCAAGGGCGAGCGGGTATGCCTTGTTCCTTATTTATTAAGGGACTCGGATTTCCAATCCATCCGTTCCTACGAGGGCTCCTAGAGTTTTACGGCCTCCAATTGCATAATCTCACCCCTGCCTCCATATTACACATCGCTGGTTATGTGGCCCTTTGCGAGCTGTTTCTGGGCTACAAAGCTCATTTCGCGCTGTGGAAGAGGCAATTCTGCCTTGTGCCCCATACACAGAGGGGCTCAATATATCAAGTGGGCGGAGCCGAAATATGGCGCATCGCCGGGACCGGATACCTATCTGGTACCCCAAAGAAGATGTCCGAAGACTGGCCTTCAGAGTGGTTCTATATGGAGGACGTCCCCCTCCCGGATCCTATTCGGATTGGTCTTCCTGAGTTCGATAATGCTCCTTTGAAGAAGCGCCTAAATTGGCGACCAAGGAGCCCTCAGGAGGAAGATGACAAAGACGTTTCTTCCCTGATGGGCCGGATAAAGGTGCTGGCTCTATCAGGACTGACCAGCACCGAGGTTATGTCAATATGCATTATGCGGGGGTTGCAGCCGCTTCAATACCGAGGCCACCCTATGTGGGATTTTAACGGGGAAGATGATGCCACCCGCTGTGGTCGTAAGGGGCCGGACTCAGTTGCCGCTCTGGCAAAAATTTTGTCCAGTCTATACAAGGGAGAGGAAGAGGAGTTCCTCCGCATCAAGCCGCGGGATGGATTCTCCATGTACAATCCTCCGAGCTGGGTAAGCTGCCACTTTTTATACCCACCCTTTCCACATTTTTGCAATATATATTTCATCTTTCCATTTCACCGCAGGAGCTGCGTAAAGCTATAGGGGAGATCAGCAGCCCACCTCCACAACCAGAGGATCGTGAACGGTCCCTCGACCCCGGCCTTAAAGAAGATCCGGACGTATTTGTGGAGCTGATTGACAGAACATTCTATCAATTAAGCTGCGATGAGGCCATGGTGGCTATTTTAGCCGACTATCCCGGACTACTCCCTGCTTCGCGGGTAAGTGAGATCAGAGTCCCAACCTTAGAGAAGTATCCCTTTTTTACGCCCTTCACCTAACGTATCTGTACGGTGTTTTACAGGGAAGGTCCTCGGGACACCATGCCGAGCCCATGGCGAGTCGCCAACGAGGGGTGCCGAAGCCGGGCAGGCTGAAAAGGAAGGTGGTTCGTACTGAGACGCCGGTGTAGAGGTATGATACAAAACCTCTCTCCGTGGTTGTTGTCTTTAAAAACATAATAACTCCCATGTTTCGTAGAAGGAAAAACGCTCGCCGGACTATATCTAAAGAAGTTGCCGATCACGCCTCCACTAGTCGGGCTCCAGGGCCGGACACGGAGGTGGGGTACGCGTCGGATGTTCCTCCTACAGAGGATGTGGATAAAATATCCACTACAAATTCTGAAGTGGAGAGCACCATGAATCACAGGCGTCGCCGGGCCGTACTCCGTGATGCTTGTTTCTCCCAAGAGGCGTTTGATGCCTTCAACTCGGGAGACGCATACATCCGTGCCGCTCAAAATGGTCTTTTGACAGCCACAGACCAGTATGTAAATGATATACGGGTAAGAAAATTTGATGATTATATATATCGGTAGCCCTTGAGACTTGAAACAGTTGGCACAACTAATTTAAGGATCATTATTGATGCAGGTTCTTATAGAGAAGAATACCCAATTGTCTCAAGAGCTATAAGAGTGCAAGGCCCAGCTGCGGGGCGCAATTTTCCGCATTGAAGGAGTTTGAAAAGGCCCCCTCTGGTAACACCTGTTTTAAAGAATGATAGGTACCATATAGGATGCATCATGCACGCAATTCTAACAATAAATATTGCAGATGACGCCGGAGTGAATCTGGATGAGCAACATGCCATATGGCAGCTAAAGGCTGGCGAGCGCGTGCTTACAAAAGTTAGGCAGGAGAAAAATGATCTCCAAGATGCCACTACCCAGCTGAGCGTGGAACTAAAGGATGTTCGCGCCCAGCTGTCGAACTCCGTGAAGGAGAATAAGCGGCTTCGACGAGGCATTTTCAGTAAGTGCTTGAACGAACTTTAAAAAGAGTTTGGCGAAGAAGCCTGCTAACAGAGTTATGTCTGTAGGTCTGCTGATGGGTCGTCCCGCGGATTAGATGCCGGGTCTGCGGGTGATCTTCTACCAGAGCTCTCACAACTGCATGAACAAGTTCGACAGGTGATGCAAGGTATTTCCCAGGCCTTGTGGCCATCCGTCTCCCTGCCCGAAGGCCTTGGAGAGCTTGCGGAGAAGCTCAAGGGAGCGCGGTGGCGCTTCCGATTATGGAAGGTATCGGCCTGCCGTCAAGGTGCCAGTGAAGCCTGGGCCATGGTGAAGATGCGGTATACCATGGCTGACCCAAACCACATGGCCGAGGTCAGACCTATGGGGCCTGATGGGAAAGAAATTCATGTCAATTTGGTGTATCACCAAGTAGAGTTAGCTGCAAAGTATTCCCAACAGGATTGTAGGCTATACAGCCTGTTGGATGGTATAGAAGAAGAGTTTAGTCAGTCTAAGTGACTGTGTAATTTAAATGACATGCAGAATGTCGCTAGCCGGATTGTAATTCATTTGTCATGGCGGACCCGTTCGCTTCGACCTCGGGACCCAATAGCCCGGAGTGTATCCAAATACCCGCTCAGTTATGTAAAAACCGGGGTATGCATGGAAACCAGGCGTAGGGGTCATAAGTGCTTGAACAAACAAGTACCCAACTAGTTATGTTATATTACATGGACAGTAAGAAACATCTTCCAGGGAGAATAGTTCCGTTAAGGGTTCCTTTCCCTGGGTACGCATGCCCTAATGTGCATGTCCGGACTGCGAGAAGAGACGCAGGCAAAAAACATCTGGGGGCTTGGATCAAAAATAAATAAAAGTCATCTTTTGTTCACCGACCGAATATTTCCTTAAGAACGCTAGCTTTCGGCTTCACCCAGTCTGAGGTATACATCCGGCTGACCCGGCAGTAACAATCGCAGAGGTGCTCCCCTTATGCCCTAGTCGAATTAACGGGAACGTAGGGCATAAATACAAGAGCCAGGCAACCCAGCTTGGCCAAATCTTAAGTCATATCGATGCATATAATGGCGAAAAAAGGTACATGGGGAAGAATAACACATGTGCAGGGCATGAGGCCCAGTAAAATAATTAAGCTTCTGTGTAAGAAGCCCCCAGGTATCAAGAGCGCGGCTAGCGCGTCAAAATTGTGTAGTCGAGACACATTTTAGCCTATTAAGGCCTTGAAAGAAAAAGGGGCAGAAAGAACGAAAGAAAAGAAAGATAACGAGTATATAATAATTTGACAGAGGTAAGGAGACGAACACAGAGTCCGGCACTAGGCGTAGAATCTTCGGAGTCTGGCTGCGTTCCATGGATTTGGCTCGAGTCGATTGTCCGGTGCATCCCGCAGATGGTACGCTCCACCGGTCAGAACCTGGTCAATAACGAATGGACCTTCCTATTTGGGCTTAAGCTTGTCCTTTTTATTCTCCGGTAGGCGTAGAACGAGTTCGCCAACATTATAAGTTTTGGCCCGTACTTCTCTGCTTTGGTATCTTCTAGCATGTTGCTGATAGAATGCGGAACAGGCTTTTGCCACGTCACGCTCCTCCTCGAGGGCGTCCAAACTGTCCTGCCGATCGAGCTCGGCCTCTCTTTCTTCATACATGTGCACTCGAGGTGAGTCATGAATTATGTCGTAGGGCACAACCGCCTCTGCGCCGTACACCATGAAGAATGGTGTGTATCCGGTAGTGCAATTCGGCGTGGTCCGCAGCCCCCAGAGTACGGATTCGAGCTCCTCCACCCAGTGCATGTTAGATTCCTTTAAGGACCGCACTAATCTGGGTTTAATGCCGCTCATGATAAGACCATTTGCTTGCTCGACCTGAACGTTAGTTTGTGGGTGATACACAGAAGCATAATCAAGCTTGATGCCCATGTTGCTGCACCATAGATTTACCTCGTCGGCAGTGAAGTTCATGCCGTTGTCAGTGATGATGCTGTGGGAGACGCCATAACGGTGTATCACCCCGGATATGAAGTCTATCACCAGTCTGGATTCGGCCGTTTTAACAGGTTTGGCTTCTATCCATTTGGTGAATTTATCCACCATGACCAGCAAGTATTTTTTCTTATGGGTTCCTGCTTTAAGGGGTCCAACCATGTCAAGCCCCAAGACCGCGAAAGGCCAGGTAATGGGGATTGTTTGTAGGGCGACGGGGGGCATATAGCTTTGGTTTGCAAAAAGCTGGCAACCGACGCAGCGTCGGACCAAGTCCTGTGCATCCGCTTGGGCCGTCGGCCAATAGAATCCTGTACAGAAGGCCTTACTTACGAGGGCCCGGGCTGCGGCGTGGTGGCCGCAGAGTCCGGCATGGATTTCTGCCAGAAGCTTCCGTCCTTCCTCTTCGGAGATGCACCTTTGAAGGACTCCGGTGGTGCTTTTCTTATAAAGCTCTCCCTCGTGGACCTTTTAGGCTTTAGATCGCCGCACAATGCAGCATGCCTCATTTTGGTCCTCGGGAAGTTCCTGCCTAGTTAGGTAGGTCAGGAATGGTTCGGTCCATGGGGCGATGACGGCCATTATTACATGGGCTGAAGGCGTTATTTCGGTGGCGGAGCCTCCGATTATGTCAGAGTGTTCGGTATCTGGCGTTGTAGCCTGGTCCGGACTATTGTTGCTGGTGTCCCCTTCCCATACCACGGACGGCTTGAACAGTCTTTCCAAGAAGATGTTGGGTGGGACCGTATCACGCTTAGCACCGATACGGGCGAGGATATCCGCCGCTTGGTTGTTTTCCCGAGCCACATGGTGGAAACCGAGCCACTCGAACCGAGCTGACATCTTGAGGACGGCGTTGTGATAAGCCGCCATTTTCAGATCTTTGGCATCAAAGTCTCCATTTATTTGGGATATAGAGAGGTTCGAGTCCCCGCGCACCTCCAGGCGTCGAATGCCCATGGAGATTGCCATCCGGAGACCGTGTAACAGGGCCTCGTATTTGGCTGCGTTGTTGGAGTCTGTGTATAGTATTTGGAGTACATATTGGACTGTATCTCCAGTAGGGGACGTTAGAACGACGCCAGCCCCCAGAACAGCCAGCATTTTAGATCCGTCGAAGTGCATAATCCAATTGGAGTATGCGCCGTACTCTTTAGGGAGTTCGGCTTCTGTCCATTCGGCAACAAAATCGGCCAATACCTGCGACTTGATGGCTCGCCGGGGTTTATATGTTATGTCAAACAGGAGGAGCTCAATGGCCCATTTGGCAATCCGGCCCGTGGCGTCGCGGTTGTTTATTATGTCATTCAGTGGCACTTCCGAGGCCACTGTAATTGAACACTCTTAAAAGTAGTGTCGTAGTTTCCGGGATGCCATGAATACCGCATATGCTATCTTTTGATAATGCGGGTACCGTGATTTGCATGGACTAAGGACAGTGGATACATAGTATACCGGCTTTTGAAGGGGAAATTTGTGTCCATCCGTTTCTCGTTTGACAACGAGCACTGCTCTTACAACTTGATGAGTTGCCGCTATATATAGCAGCATTGGTTCGCCGATGCTTGGCGCGGCCAGGATTTGGTTGGTGGCTAGAATGGCTTTTATGTCTTCCAGTCCGGCCGTGGCCGCGTCCGTCCACTCGAAGCGTTCGGTACGCCAAAGGAGGCGATAAAGCGGGAATGCCTTTTCCCCCAATCGGGGGATAAAGCAGCTTAGGGCCGCCATGCATCCAGTTAATTTCTGGATTTGCTTGAGGTCAGTTGGGATGGCCAACTGTGACAGAGCTCGGATTTTAGCCGAATTTGCTTCAATTCCTCTACTGGAGACGATAAAACCCAGGAGCTTTCTGGCGGGTATGCCAAAGACGATTTTTCCGGGTTGAGCTTAATGTCGTATGTTCGGAGATTGTTGAACGTGAGCCTCAAGTCGTTTATTAAGGAGTAGACGTGTTTGGTTTTGATGACCACATCGTCAACATATGCCTCCATTGTTTTTCCGATCTGCTTTTCCAGACATGTTTGAATCATGCGTTGATATGTTGCACCGGCGTTTTTGAGCCCAAAAGGCATTGTATTGAAACAGAAGGGGCCGTACGGCGTGATGAATGTCGTTGCGGCTTGGTCGGACTCCGCCATTTTTATTTGGTGGTAGCCGGAGTATGCATCGAGGAAGCACAATGAGTCATGTCCTGCGGTAGCGTCGATAATTTGATCGATGTAGGGGAGGGGAAGGGATCCTTTGGGCAAGCCTTGTTGAGGTCCTTGAAATCGACGCATAGGCGCCAGGATTTGTCCTTCTTTGGTACCATCACCAAGTTTTCTAGCCAGTCCGGGTGTTTGATTTCTCTGATGAATCCGGCCTCCAATAACTTGGCTTGTTCCTCTCCCATGGCCTGTCTCTTGGGTTCGGAGAAACTCCGAAGAGTCTGTTTGACCGGCTTGAATCCTTTTAAAATGTTAAGGCTATGCTCGGCCAACCTGCGTGGGATTCCTGGCATATCTCAAGGATCCTAGGCGAATATGTCCCAATTCTCGCGTAGGAACTCCCGTAGTGCAGCGTCCACGGCGGTCTTTAACTGTGCCCCGATGGAGGCTGTTTTTGTGGGGTCCGTTGAATGGACTTGGAATTTGACCATCTCGTCCGCTGGTTTGAAAGAGGTGGACTTGCATCTCTTCTCGAGTATCACGTCGTCCCTGTCCACGGTGGAGCGTACCACAGTTAACTCCTCTACCACGAGGGCTTCGGATAATGCCTCGAGGGCCAGTGCGGCTGTTTTATTTTCAGCGCGGAGTGCTATGTCCGGATAACTAGCTAGAGTGATGATTCCATTGGGCCCGGGCATTTTGAGCTTCATGTACCCGTAATTGGGTATGGCTTGGAAGATCGTGAATGCCTCCCGCCCTAGAAGGGCGTGGTATCCACTACTGAAGAGGTCCACTTGGAATGTGATTTCTTCAGACCTATAATTCTCCGGCGTGCCGAATACCACATCTAGTGTGATTATCCCAGCGCAACGTGCTTCCCGACTAGGGATGATTCCTCTGAAGGTTGTGCTGCTTTGCTCAATGTGGTTCTTGTCTATTTCCATTTTTTTGAAGAGTTTCCTCATAAATGAGGTTTAATTCGCTGTCTCCATGCATGAGCACTTTTGTGAGCCGAAAACCGTCTACAATTTGGCTAAGGACCAATGCAGCTGGTGCTCGGTTGTTTAGAATTTAGGTTCGTCACAAGCATTGAATGTGATGGCCGTGTCGCTCCATGGGTTTATTGTTGCCACCTGGCAGATTTCGGCGAGGCTGCGGAGTGTTTGCGTGCGCCTATTATTTGAGGCGAATGTCTCGAAGACTGTTAATACTGTATTGTAATCCACGGGATGGTGCTCTGCGGTATTTTGAATGAGGAGATCCTCACCGCTCTTGGCAACCTGTCGGAGTACCCAACATGCTCTAAGGCTGTGTGTTCGTATGGTATCCGTCGTACTGTGAATTTTGCAGGGTCCGTTAAGCCATCCCTCCATTACGGTTGCACGCCCAGTAGTGGGCTTTTGCTTTTTGGTAATTGACTCGGGCGACTTAGGAGGATGCGTGCTTTTAATTCAGACTGGGTGTTTAGTCAGAGCCAGATTATCCCAAAATTTTGTTTCGGTTTTCCAAGAACTTCCCATTGCACAGTAGTTCCGTGATATGCCCGCCAAGTCAGCGAAGTGTGCTATATCACGGTGTCTTATGGCGTTAAGGATTCCCTTGTCCATGCAATTATTGCAAAAGAATGAGATTGCGTCTTCCTCGTGACAGTCCTTAACCTTGTTCATTACAAGGAGGAATCTGGCCCAGTAGTGATGTACTGTTTCCTGGGGCTCTTGCCTAATGTGGGAAAGATCGCTTATATCTGGGTGGGTGGGTAGACTTGAGTCCAAACCTTGACCCGATCTGAGACCCAGGGGCAGGGGAGCTTCCGATATGGGAAGTTCGGGCTCAGGGATGTTGCCCGATAGGTCTGGCCCACTGCCTAATTCTAGGTTCGAGTCTTGGGCGATGTCCTTCCGTAAACGGGTATCCAGCTCGGAGAGCTCCGGAATCCAGACATAGTTTGTCCTCAAGATAGAGGAAGAATTGCCGCATTGTTCCTCCACCACCGCTATCTGATGGGTGACCGGCGGAGAGTTAATCTCCCTTCGGTCGGGTTTAAGCCCAATCCGATCATAGTCCGTAGCGACTCCCAAAGCAGCGATGCGATCCAAGAGCTCGTTTAGGGAAGAGAGCTCCATCGGATCCATCTGCTCAGCAAATTCCGAGCCGACGTGGAGGTTGTTTTTGATGACCCGAGAAGTCATCATCGGCGCAGCAGCCGAACGGGCGGTCATAATGAAACTGCCTAGTCCGAGAGTTTGGCCGACAGCCAGGGCTCCCCCAAAGGTAACACTGTCCTTGACAACGAGACGAGGCATCCTTCCTTATGGTGGCGGCACATTGGAACTCTCAATGAAAGCACCAATGTCGGTGTCAAAACCGGCGGATCTCGGGTAGGGGGTCCCGAACTGTGCGGCTAAGGCGTATGGTAACAGGAGGCAAGGGACACAATGTTTACCCAGGTTCGGGCCCTCACGGTGGAGGTAATACCCTACTTCCTGCTTGATTGATCTTGATGATATGAGTAGTACAAGAGTTGATCTACCACGAGATCGTAGAGGCTAAACCCTAGAAGCTAGCCTATGGTATGATTGTTGTTGTCCTACGGACTAAACCCTCCGGTTTATATAGACACCGGAGGGGGCTAGGGTTACATAGAATCGGTTACAAAGGGAGGAGATCTACATATCCGTATCGCCAAGCTTGCCTTCCACGCCAAGGAGAGTTCCATCCGGACACAAGAGGAAGTCTTCAATCTTGTATCTTCATAGTCCAACAGTCCGGCCAAAGGATATAGTCCGGCTGTCCGGATACCCCCTAATCTAGGACTCCCTCAGCGCACAATCAAGACTTGGGGTTGTAGCTAGGTGTTCAAGTTTTAGCTGCAGCCTGATAGTTTATTCCACTTGGAGAGATAGTGGAGATGGCGGCATATATTGAAAAGGTTTAACCATTCTATTTCGGATTGTTCGTCTATTGTCCAAGCTCTGAATGATATAAGTTGGAGGTTTGATCTTACTTACCTATCTATCATTCTAAAGTATGTTCAAATAAGAATCATTTATTCATTGTTGTGTCCTTTTAGGAGAGTCAGTTGATGAGTAAAACATCAACTTTAGGCAATATTTCCGGCAACAACGCGCGAGGTATCATCTAGTTTCACAAGATTCAGCATCGGTAATAGGAGCAATCGGAGTGCTTGTAAAATCATTGTTGTTGGTATTGGAAAAGCCACACAATTTAGTATTATCTTGAGCCATCGTGACAAACAATCAATCCAGCACACAAGAAGCAATCGAAAAGAGGCGAACGGAAGAGAGGCGAAGAAAAGGCAAAGGTTTTCGAAAATCATTTCAGAAGTGGGGAGAGGAAAACGTGAGGTGAATGGCAAATAATGTAATGCGAGGGCGAAGAGTTTATGATGGGTACTTGGTATGTCTTGACTTGGCGTAGAGCTCCCCGGCAACGGCGCCAGAAATCCTTCTTGGTACCTCTTGAGCATGCGTTGGTTTTCTCTTGAAGATGAAAGGGTGATGCAGCAAAGTAGCGTAAGTATTTCCCTCAGTTGTTGAGAATCAAGGTATCAATCCAGTAGGACACAACGCACAAGTCACCTAGTACTTGCACAAACAATCAAGAACCTTGCAACCAACGCAATAAAGGGGTTGTCAATCCCTTCACGGCCACTCGCGAAAGTGAGATCTAATTGAGGTAATAAAGTAAATAATTTTTGTATTTTTGTTATATAGATTGGAAAGTAAAGATTGCAAAATAGTAAACAAGATGCGATGTAAATAAAAGATATGCAATATAATAGGAAAGAGACCCGGGGGCCATATGTTTCACTAGTGGCTTCTCTCAAGATATCATGTATTACGGTTGGTGAACAAATTGCTGCCGAGCAATTGATAGAAAAGCACATAGTTATGAAGTTATCTAAGGCTATGATCATGAATATAGGCATCATGTCCGTGTCAAGTATACCAAAACGATTCTGCATCTACTACTATTACTCCACACATCGACCGCTATCCAGCATGCATCTAGAGTATTAAGTTCATAAGAACAGAGTAACACAATAGGCAAGATGACATGATTTAGAGGGATAAACTCAAGGAATATGACATAAACCCCATCTTTTTATCCTCGACGGCAACAATACAATACGTGCCTTGCTGCCCCTACATTCACTAGGAAAGGACACCGCAAGATTGAACCCAAAGCTATGCACTTCTCCCATTGCAAGAAAGATCAATCTAGTAGGACAAACTAAACCGATAATTCGAAGAGACTTACAAAGATATCAAATCATGCATATAAGAATTCAGAGAAAAACCAAATAATATTCATCGATAAACTTGTTCATAAATCCACAATTCATCGGATCTCGGCAAACACACTGCAAGAGTATTACATCGAATAGATCTCCAAGAACATCGAGCAGAACTTTGTATTGAGAATTAAAGAGAGAGAGAAGGAGCTATCTAGCTAATAACTATGGACCCGAAGGTCTGTGGTAAACTACTCATGCTTCATCGGAGAGCCTATGGTGTTCATGTAGAAGCCCTTCGTGATTGATTCCCCCTCCAGCGGAGCGCCGGAAAAGGCCCCAAGATGGGATCTCACGGGTACAGAAGGTTGCGGCGGTGGAAAAGTGGTTTCGTGGCTCCCCCTGATGTTTTTAGGGTATAAGGGTATATATAGGCGAAAGAAGTACGTCAGTGGAGCTCAGTGGGGCCCATGATGGTGGGGGCTTGCCTCCCCCCGGGTGCGCCCTCCTGCCTCGTGGCCGCCTCACAGAGTTCCAGACTTCAACTCCAAGACTTCTGGATTTCTCTCGGTCCAAGAAAGATCATCGCGAAGGTTGCATTCTGTTTGGACTCCGTTTGATATTCCTTTTCTACAAAACACTAAAATAGGCAAAAAAACAGGAACTGGCACTGGGCCTACGGTTAATAGGTTAGTCCCAAACATAATATAAAAGAGCATATTAAATCCCATTAAACATCCAAAAGAGATAATATAATAACATGTAACAATCAAAAATTATAGATACGTTGGAGACGTATCACCGCACACGGCTAACAATGTTTGTTATGTGTTGTAGCCACACCCCCTACATATATAAAGGAGGGAGGGTAAGGAGGCCGGCCCTAGGCTCGCCCAAGTAGGAGGAATTCTACTTGGTCTCCTAGTTGAATTCGCCCCCCCTTCCTTTTACCGGAGGGGGAAAGGGGGAAAGAGAGAGAGCAGGATAAGGAAAGGGGGTGCTGCCCTCTCCCCTAGTCCAATTCATTCTCCTTCCCTATTGGGGGCGTGCCACCCCTTTGTGGGCTGGCGTGCCTCCCTCCTATGGCCCATACGGCCCATATCTTCCCCTGGGGGGTTCCGATAACCCCTCGGTACTCCGATATGTACCCGCTACATAAACGGTATTGCAATGCTTGAAAACAAGGCCTAGGGTTCATACTTTCACTAGTGCAAGTTTTCTCAACAATGATAACGTAATTAGATCATATAACAATCCCTCAACGTGCAACAAAGATGAAGGAAATATGCCGTAGAGGCAATAATAAAGTTGTCATTTATATTTCCTTATATCATGATAAATGTTTATTACTCATGCTACAATTGTATTAACTGGAAACTTGATACATGTGTGGATACATAGACAAAATGCAATGTCCCTAGTAAGCCTCTACTAGACTAGCTCGTTAATAAAAAATGGTTAAGTTTCCTAACCATAGACATGTGTTGTCATCAGATGAATGGGATCAAATCATTAGGAGAATGATGTGATGGACAAGACCCATTCGTTAGCTTAGCATAATGATCGTTAAGTTTTACTGCTATTGCTTTCTTCATGACATATACATATTCCTTTGACTATGAGATTATGAAACTCTCGAATACCGGAGGAATACCTTATGTGCTAGCAAACGTCACAACGTAACTGGGTGATTATAAAGATGCTCCACAGGTATCTCCGAAGGTGTTTGTTTGGTTGGCATAGATCAAGATTAGGATTTGTCACTCCGAGTATCCGAGAGGTATCCCTGGGCCCTCTCGGTAATGCACATCATAATAAGCCTTGCAAGCAATGTGACTAATGAGTAGTTGCGGAATGATGCATTACGGAACAAGTAAAGAGACTTGTCGGTAACGAGATTGAACTAGGTATAGAGATACCAACGATCGAATCTCGGGCAAGTAACATACCGATGACAAAGGGATAACGTATGTTGTCATTGCGGTTCGACCAATAAAGATCTTAGTAGAATATGTGGGAGCCAATATGAGCATCCAGGTTCCTCTATTGGTTATTGACCGGAGAGGTGTCTCGGTCATGTCTACATAGTTCTCGAACCAGTAGTTTTCACACGCTTAACGTTCGATGATGATTTGTATTATACGAGTTATATGTGATTTCGTGACCGAATGTTGTTCGGAGTCCCGGATGAGATCACGGACATGACGAGGAGTCTCGAAATGGTTGAGAGGTAAAGAGATATATTGGATGATAGTATTCGGACACCGGAAGTGTTCTGGAGTGATTTTGGGAATCTTGAAAATAGTATGGCAATTGGTTCAGGTTATGAATTTAATCCTATTATGATGGGCATTCAAGAGGGATATAATAAAAACTTTCATGAAGATCATTGAATATATGAGAAGTTTGATTCCTTGCCTTTGTTTTGAGATATAAAGATGGTGATATTAGATTCATGCTAGTTGGTAATAGTGGTTGATTGATAATACTTGTGTTAAATTTTATGATTCCCGAAGCATGCACGTATGGTGAACCATCATGTGATGAAGTTAGAGCATGATTTATTTTTTATTGTCTTCCTTATGGGTGCCGGTCGGGGACGAGCGATGGTCTTTTCCTACCAATCTATTCCCCTAGGAGCATGCGTATTAGTACTTTGTTTCGAGGGTTAATAAATTTTTGCAATAAGTATGTGAGTTCTTTATGACTAATGTTGAGTCCATGGATTATACGCACTCTCACCCTTCCACCATTGCTAGCCTCTCTAGTACCGCGCAACTTTTGCCGGTGCATTACACTCTGCCATGCAAGTTCCGCCGTTACATTTTATTATGACACATATTATCGGTGCAACAAACCCTGGGTCTGTTGCCCAGACTGTGCATAGGCACGGGAACAAGACTACAGAACCAGGCCATGCCCAAGTACAAGAGACCAAGGTCATCGAAGAACCAACATATGGATCAAGAAGACCAAAATCAAGCCAGAAGAACAAGATGCCACCAAGAAGAAAGCCTCCCTTGCCGAGCAGGCGAACTCGGCAAGGGTGGGGTCACCCCCGGAAGAAGGAGTTCAAGGCGTCCCGGCAGGGCATGCCGGGGCTCACGGAGGCAACACCACCTCACCCAACTACTCCGCCACGACCCACGTCGTCTATCAATGTGGTGTCAAGCCGCAAAGTGACTAAGTGGCAGCCATTTGCCACATGGCGGCCTCTTTTTTCAAGAAATGCCTACAGATGACACCCGTCTTGCGACGTGTCAAGCAAGCAGGCGTGGAGCTGGAGAGACAGCCCGGCAACGCTTGCCAGGCAACCAGTGACATGACATTAAGCGGTGCATTTAATGCGCCCTGTCAGCCTGTAGAGTAAGGTATGATAGCACTGTTTTCTATCTTATCAGTGCATAATTACTACTTTGCCATTGTGGTTACCCCTTGATCTATAAAAGGAGGCCCATGGCAACCGTAGAAAGAGTTGGAAAGTTAGACAACGCAGACACCAATACGCGCGTAGCCACTGTCGCCCTGAGGCAACCCTTGCTGGGCAGTGTACTACGCCTCACCATCATTCTCCCACCATCAATCCACCGAAGCAGGAGTAGGGTTTTATGCCTCACGGCGGCCCGAACCTGGGTAAAATTGCTTGTGTGATCCCTGTCACGCTGCCGCATGCCCTTCTGCTCTTTGTGCGATGCAACGTCCTCCCTGTCAAACCAGCAAGGGGCCCTTTGGTCCCATAGGTGGCCATGGTTTCCCACGACATCTTTGGCATGCCAGGTAGGGGCATCGCTTGCGCAAACCTGAAAGCGTACGTAGTGCGTCATCTCCATCACCATCTTCGCCATCGACGGCGCCATCGACCATGGCGCCCAAGAAGAAACCCGGTGCTTCGGCAAACCCGTCCACTTCGAAGGCTTTGCCGCACACGGCCTCTAACAGCGCGGGGGATGCGGAGGCACGTGAGGACGTGGATGCTGCTAGGGAGATGGTTGGCGCAGGCAGCGCCATCACCACTTCCCCCACAGTCGATGCATGAGCGGGAAGCATCGAGGGAGAGCAGCATCAGCAACGCCCCGACGGTCACGCACCAAAAGGTATGGATGAAGGGATTATTCCATCTGCGCTCCTTCCTCCCACCGACGGGCATAGCCATAGCGATGTCGCTCGGTCCAGGGTGAACCGCCGCCCTCCGGCCTCCCACACCACGGGAGTGACCGAAGTGCATGCACCTCCCCCGGGACGGGTCGACCAAATTGCTGCGCCCGAAGGAGCCACTAGCCCTCGAGTGCCTTTGCCCCGTCCCCCTGCCACCCAAGCAGCCACCCCGCAACAGCAAGGGCACAGTGCTGCCACCGCTGGCACCGCCAGAAGCCGAGCGATGGCGCGATCTACTTCATCATCAGCCATGCCAAGTACAGCCATGGAGGCCATGGCGCGGGCTCAGCTGCTACTGAGGTTTCCACCAGCAGCTGAGTAGATGGACAAATGGCATGCCACCATCCAAAGTCTGCTCGATTTTGTCGAGGCTGGGGGCTAGCAGCGAGCTGGCCTGGCACGACCTCCCCAAGCGACGATGATATCCCGTGCTGCTGGCCGCACGGAAGGGGCCACCCCCATGATGCAGTCCCCACCACAGCAACCAGCATGAGCGCAGCAGAATCAAGACCGTGATGATGTCTCGATGGCCTCCTCGGGCCCTCGATAACGTCTAGGCCAATGGCGAGCCCCATAGGATAGGCGAGTGAGAGATGCACGCGCCGTTGTCGAGCGACGCCGCGACGACCTTCACCAGACCAACGGGTGTGATGGCCCCGACGTCGATGAGCCTGCACTCGGTATTGGCGGGTGCCTACCTCTCGAGGTTGGGTACCCTGCCTTTACTCGTGAGCTGTGGCACGTCCGTTGGCCATCCATTCGCATGTTGAAGATAGAGATACCCAAGAAGTTCGATGGGAGGCTGAACCCAGCAGAGTTTCTAAGCATCTACACCATCGCTGTTCAGGCTGTCGGGGAAGAGATGAGAAAGTGTTTGTCGGTGTCAAAACCGGCAGATCTTGGGTAGGGGGTCCCAAGCCGTGTGTCATGGATCCATGGGTAACAGGAGACAGGGGACACGATGTTTACCCAGGTTCGGGCCCTCTTAATGGAGGTAATACCCTACTACTTGCTTGATTGATCTTCATGAATATAAAGATTACAAGAGTTGATCTACCTCGAGATCATATGTTGTGGTCTAAAACCTAGAGGTATGATGAGTAATGTCATGATGATCTATCGACTAGCCTGGCCTTGACTTATATAATGCACCAGAGGCCTAGGATAACAAGAGTCCTAGCCGAACACATTGGTAAAAAGGAGTTCTTGTCGTGATCACAAAGTCTTGTGGAATACTCCTTGTATGCGGCATGGGCTGCCCGAAGTGGCCCATGAGTGAACCGCCATGAGGGTCATCGACCCAATCCACCTGGTCGGGAGACGATGTGGTGAGTACCCCCTAGTCCAGGACACTACCAGTAGCACCCTGAACCGTTCTTCAAGTTGGGGACACTCCTCAATCCTTCAGAATTGTTCTTCATCTTCAGTCGTCGGTCTTGAAAACTCGTTCAACAAATCTTCTCATCTTCGATCTTGAGGATCGCCGAAGTGAATCTGAAGAGTTTACACGACGGGTATCCGAGGAGCCTTATCAGCCTTTATCAATGTGTTGTTATTTTTTTACGCCACACCTCGGGTTTGAAGTTGTTCTCGTGCGATGGTGTCCTCTTGCATCCGAGCTCCAACGCCGGACTATATCCAAGGTGCCATAGATCACCTTGGCTTGAAAAAGTTTGAAGGAGGTTATCCGAGTTTAACGCTGAAAAGTTCTGTATGGAACGAGCCAATTGAATCCGAGCTTTATGCCGGACCACTTCTGAGATCCAACGATGGTCAGCTTCCGAAGTGTCGTAAAGTACCTCGACCTTTTAAAAGATTGAACGAATTCAGCCGAGCTTAATGCCAAAAATGCCCTCTACGGAGCCACCAACTGGTGCCGAGCTTTATGACGGACTACTTCTGAGGTGGTGCAGCACCCCGACCGCGGGCTGATTTTTTGTGAATATTTTTTATTGGTGCAATTTATTCTCTGCCGAGATATATAGCCAGTATATGTATATCTAGTAGCCCTCAAGGTGTGTGTCAATCTAAAACCCGAGATGCACCTGAAGGAAAACGTAAAACTGTTGATCCTAGCAGCCCTGAGACTCAGGTCAATATGCAAAATCGGCCTGAGGATCAACTCCTAGCACGGCAACATACGTAGGATTAGAAACACAGTGTAATATATTAGAAATAATAATCGGCGGACAGGCCCCTGAGAGAGGGTTGTGAGAAGTCGTCGTGATATATTAGCTTGATGCCGGATAAGTCCCAGATGGTACTTATTGTTGTCCGAACACGCGCTTGTCCATAGTTCGGTCATGCCGAACTTTAACATCCCAAATTTTCAATTTGGAATGTTATACATAGGTCATTCATGCATATCATATTTTACTGTATTTCGTTTCTTGATCCTCGAAATTCTAAGTAACTCAAGGACCCATGGAGAGAGTTGGGGATTTCACGTTTTTCATATTTGAATTTTATCAAATATTGAAACAAGGATCATTTGGTTTTAATTAATTTTTCTCTCCAAAAATATTTCATATCAAAATATATGAGAGGCGATAATATGACTTCTCCAACATAAATGAAATAATGGAGGAAAAATAGTAAAATCAAATAAATTATTTTATTTGGATTTTATTGCAATTTTATTCGAATTAGGAAAAAACGTGTTCTCCAAAATTTTATTAGAAGCCCAAATAAATGTTCACTTTGTCCGGCATATTATTAGAGGACGGGGAAAATTTATTTTGGGATTTTTGGAGTCCGTTTAGTATTTCTTTTCTTTGTTTTTCTGCGTGTCGGAATATTTAAAAAAAAGAAGTAACCGACCTAACCGGGCCGTGCCTGACTAGGACACCGCCTGGCCGGCCTTTATAAGCCGCGCCGCCCGAGCCGCCCCAGCCCACCGAAGCCCGCGCCACACCCAACCCTAACCCTAGCCATGCGCCGCCCTGCGATCCCGCCACCGCCGTTGCCGACCTCGCCGGAGGTAGCGACGCCGCCGCCGCCGGTTTTCGCGAGAAAACCGTTTTTTTATCGTTCGGTTTTTTTAGAAACCCTAGATCCGTTTTTTAATAGATTGGTTCGGTTTTTCCGTTGGTTTATTTATTTAGCCAACGTTTGTCCGTACGTTCGTTAATGTTGTTCGCCCGTCAGCCGTTGATAGCGAACGTTCATTCGTTAGCCTATTCATTAGTTTTTCTTTTTCCAAGGTTTTTCGCGATTATTTTCGATCATGATTTCTGCCCTGATTTTCATTTTAGTTTAAATTTTCGCTCGTTTATTGGAATCAGGCAATTCAAGCGCCTAGGTCTTCGTCTCGAAGCCCTCTTTTTGTTTAACCAACTTGAACAAGATTTTGGTACTGTAAAATTTGACTTTAGTCCAGAATAGTAATCGGATCTTGTTTCTTTTGCAGTTTGAGTTTCGTTGCTCCGTTTGATTTGATTCTTTTTGCAAACCAGAGTTCTTCAGTTGAACTTTCTGGTTAGATCTTCTTATTTGACAATTACCCGTGCATCTTTTCTTTATTTTTTTATGTATGCTATTGTTTGTTTGCGATAGAATTCCCGAAGTGCGAAGCGTGCTACTACGAGTCTCTAGGATTTGCAGATCGTCAGCAAGGCAAGTAACACATTGATCATACCCCTTCATTACCCAAATTTTATGCATTAGTTACAACCCTCACTCATTGCATGAGTAGGATCTCTTAACATGTGGGTTTGGAAAGTAGATGATGAGTTGGAACCTATTACCTGTTTTATTATCAAACCCTTGGGAGTTACTTCTACGTTATGCTTATTGCCGTGCTATGCTCGTAGACGTGGATTGGGTTTGAGTGTATCCATGACTGATGTGAGTTTGGTAATTATTGATTCAACTTGAGGTGGCAACTTTAATACACATCTGGGTGGATTGCTTGTGGGCACCTGGAGAATCCAGTGTTGTCCTAGGATATCCTGGAGTACCCGTGTGATCATCCTACGGTCCGACACCCAGGCTCAAAGGGATCATAAGATTATTCATACTAGAAACTTACGTGTGCAGCCACAAGCCATTATGGGCTCTGGCATAGTTGAGTATGTTGCATGACCTCTTCCAGTGGTAGGCTAGCAGAGGTAGGAGATGTAGGTTGGTACTGTCTACCCGGGGTTAGAGTTAATGCTTTTGAAAAACTATGTCTCGGTCATCCGTTTCTCAAACACCATGCAGTGCAAGAAATCCAACGGAGGAGATCGAGTCTTGTGGGGAAAAGTGTGCAAACCTCTGTGGAGTGTATAAACTAATCATGGTTAGCCGTGTCCCTGGTTATGGACAACTTGAGTATCTGGTACTTGAATTATTGATTTTATCTCATCACTCTAAATTAACATGTTGGGTTGTTAATGATTACTTTAATTGGGATTGAGTTGGAGGAACCTTCTCAATGATGTTTTAACCACCATGATAGTTAAATAAAATTTATGCCTTTGGTGTAGGAAAAAATTGGCTTTTTGCAAAACTATATAACCATAGAGCCTCCACCAGCCAAATGTGCATGTAGTGATAGCAATTATCTGTTCATTCCTCTACTGTGTTATATTGCCAGCATATTCCATGTGCTAACCCGTTTTCGCGCTGCAACGTATCATGTTGCAGACTTTTCAGACGAGGAGTAAGCTGCGTTAGGTCGTTTGTCATGCACTCAGCTATGCCATTGGAGTTGATGGACTCACTTCATCTTCCAAGCCTTCCGCTGTTATCTTATTTAGATGGCCTTAAGCCATATTTACTGTAATAAGTTCTCTTTTGAGACATTTGATGTAATAAGTGTGTGATTGCTACTCTGCTATAAACCTTTTGAGTACTGTGTGTGTCAGCATTACTGATCCAGGGATGACACTGAAGCACAGAGACTTGACCGTCTGAGGTCGGGTCGCTACAAGATGGTATCAGAGCACATGCTGAATGTAGGACACGACCACTAAGAAAAGCCATAGTTCACTCTTCTCTACTTATTTCTGACTTCTCTACATTTTCTACTCCTTAGGATGGCGGACTCGAGGAACAAGTTTGCACAACCGAATGAAGACACACCTTTTGGACGACACTTGAAGGAAGTCACTAGATACCTGAACATTGGAATAACAAGCTTCACCGGGACCTACACCGCTACTTTACCAGATGAGGAGCGCTAGATGATTCGAGTTCATGTTCCAGGAAGGACATTCACACCAGTTACGAAGCCCATAGAGTTTTCCTTTGATGCACCAACCTGGAGTATAGGAAAGAGCATGGCAGCGCACATCGCCATGGGACGTCTCGGTGAAGTTTACCACAAGGATCTTAAGGATACTATCTACCAGATATGTGGGCGCTGAGATGAGAAATTGGAGATAGTCAGCACCAGGAGGGACAAATCCATTGCAGCATTCATCCAGGAGCTAAACCAGCACATTTGACGCCAGGAGAACCAGATGTGCGCAAGCATGATAGATTTGAAGAAGGCGATGACTAGGATCACCGAGCTAGAAGAGGAGCTCAAGTCTACACGCGATGGATATGAGGAGGATGACGATACTCGTGGAGAAGAATGACGACTTGACAAGAAATCTAGGAGTTTTCATGGGAGACCCTGCGCCAGGAGGAGAAGATGACGAGCCCAAGGAGATTCGTTCTGAAGACTACATCATCATCGACGACACCGACTCCGACCCTGATGGTAGTGATGACGATTATGAAGACAAAGCTGGAGCGGATATCATGGAGTCTTCCACCGATCAAAATTTCTAGATGACCACCATATGATTAGTAGTATTCCCCCTGTATATAGTAGTAGTCTGAGCACTTTTAACGCTAGTTCTAGACCGATTGTATGCCCTTGCTTGCTTGATTGAGTGATATGATATGATTGTGTTTGTCTCATGTGCATATGGGTAGTGCTTTCTCTCTAGACCTCCTTTCTATTCTAATCTCTCCCATCTAAACCCATCAGATGCCTCCAAGACGTGACACCGGATTTGTTTTCCCACCAGAGATCACCCAGTTGAGCCAGCAGCAGAATGCCTTGATGCAGATATTAGTCCAGAACCAAGGCAAAAACAAAGACAACAACAACAACCCTCCACCACCACCAGTTGACAACTTAGCCCGCTTTCTGAGGTTGTGGCCACCGGTGTTTTCCAATAGCACCAAGCCCATAGTTGCGGATGACTGGTTACGCAAGATTGGAAGGGAGTTGACCACCGCAGGTTGCACAGATGCTGAGTAGGTGCGTTTTACCGCACACCAATTGGATGGACCAGCAGCATCATGGTGGGGGAATTACACAGCCACCTTCCCTATAGCCAATATCACTTGGGATCAGTTTCAGCAAGCATTCTGCACAGCCCATGTGTCAACTAGAGCTATGAGCATGAAGAAACATGAGTTTCGCAACTTGCGCCAGGGAAATCGTAATTTGGCTCAATACGTAGATGAGTTTAGTAAGCTATCTCGTTATGCCCCTGATGATGTGGCCATAGATGCCGCAAAGCAGGAGAAGTTTATGGAAGGGCTGAATGATGAGATGAGCATGCAGTTGATGGTGGCAACATTTAACAACTACCAGGAGTTGGTAGACAAGGCTCTTATGATGGAAGGGAAGCAGCATCAGATTGAGAGCCGCAAAAGGAAGTATGGACAAGGAAAGTACAATTCTGGAGCTCAGCAGAAGCCTCGTTTAACCCCGAACTCGGGATGATATACCCGTAACCATGGAGGCCATACTCACAATGGAGGAAGTTCACATAACCACAATGGCACCAAGAATGGAAATGGGAATGGAGCAAGAAACAATCAGAACCGCTCCACTCCAGTCACATCCGCCAAGAGGGATCTAAGTCACATTACTTGTTTCAAGTGCTGGAAGACTGGACACTATGCCACTGAGTGCCCTGAAGCAAAGAACGGTAATGGCAATGGAAGCGCTGGGAAGAAGCCCAACCCTTTCAATAGGGGACAAGTGAACCACGTGAACATGGAGGAGGTTGAAGATCGGCCTGATGCAGTTATTGGTAAGTTTTTGGTTAAGTCACTTACAGCAGTTGTCCTTTTTGATACTGGTGCATCGCATTCATACATTTCAAGGGGATTTGTGGACAAGTTTAAGTTACCCACCTTAGCCCTTAGGACACCCTTGCTAGTAAGCTCATCAGGTGCAGCGTATATGGCCAGCCGATGGTGCGATCGGATACCCTTAACCATTGGTAGCCATGTTTTCCCCTCAGACCTAGTAATTTTGGAGTCACAAGGTTTGGATGTGATACTAGGAATGGATTGGCTATCGAAGTATGAAGGAACATTGACTGTGCTAGCAGGTCTATTCTACGCACCACCCCGGAGGAAAAAAGGATCAAGTATGTTTCCATGCATGCGCCGAGGAGGACCCAAGTAAATTCTCTCATGGGAGTTGTTCAGGAGGAAGCGCCGGTAGTGAAGGATTACCCAGATGTATTTCTAGAAGAGTTACCAGGTATGCCGCCAGATCGAGACATCGAGTTTTTGATAGAACTATTGCCAGGCACCGGACCATATTGAAGAGACCATACCAGATGCCCGCAAATGATCTAGAGGAGATTAAGAAGCAGATTAAGGAGTTGTTGGAGAAAGGTTACATTCGACGAAGTTCATCACCATGGGTATCCCAGTGCTCTTGGTTGAGAAGAAGGATGGATCGTTAAGAATGGTTGTTTATTATCGTGCGTTAAATGAAGTGACGATCAAGAACAAGTACCCATTGCCGATGATCAATGATTTTTTTGACCAGCTGCAAGGAGCTAAAGTGTTTTCGAAGATCGATTTGTTATCAGGATTTCACCAGCTGATGATTCAAGAAAAAGATATACCTAAAACAGCTTTCACCACCAGGTACGGGCTGTATGAGTATACGGTTTTTTCATTCGGATTGACTAATACCCCTGCCTATTTCATGAGTATGATGAACAAGGTGTTCATGGAGTTCTTGGATAAGTTTGTTGTGGTGTTCATTGATGATATCTTGGTATACTCAAAGAATGAAGAGGAACACAAGGAACATTTGAGATTATTTCTCGAGAAGCTCAGGGAACATCAGTTATATGCCAAGTTTAGTCAATCTGAGTTTTGGTTGAAGGAAGTTGGATTTCTTGGACATGTTATATTAGGAGAAGGTATAGCAGTGGATCCTACCAAGGTCCAGTCAGTCACTGAGTGGTTGGCACCCACCTCAGTTGGAGAGATCCGCATTTTTCTTGGACTCGCGGGATACTATTGGAGATTTATTGAGAATTTCTCCAAGATTGCGAAGCCAATGACGGCATTGTTGAAGAAGGACACCAAGTTCCATTGGACTGAAGAGTGTGAAGCAAGTTTCCAGGAGTTGAAGAAACGTTTGACTATAGCCCAGTGCTGATTCTTCCAGATATACGCAAGGATTTCAAAGTGTATTGCGATGCCTCTCTCTTATGACTTGGAGGGGTACTTATGCAAGACAGAAGAGTTGTTTCATATGCCTCAAGACAACTTCGACCGCATGAGTTGAATTATGCCATGCATGATTTGGAATTAGCAGCTGTGGTGCATGCGCTCAAGACCTGGAGACATTTTCTCATTGGAAACCGTTGCGATGTGTACATGGATCACAAGAGTTTGAAGTACATTTTTACTCAGAAGGAGCTGAACCTCAGGCAGAGGAGATGGTTGGAACTCATAAAGGATTATGATATGAAGTTGCACTATCATCCAGGCAAGGCCAATGTCGTAGCAGAAGCTTTGAGCCGCAAGAGCTATGCCAACACCCTCATAAGCGGAGGATTACCCAAGGAGTTAGCAGAAGACCTTAGGGAGCTACCTTTGGAGATAGTTCCTAAAGGTTTTGTTGCAGCATTGGAGGTTCAGTCAACATTATTGGAAAAGATTCGAGAAGCTCAGAAGGATGACAAAGAAATTGCTGAGATAAAGGAGAAGATGAACAAAGGAAAAGCCAAGGGTTTTCGTGATGACGAGCACGACACCTTGTGGTTTGAGGACCGTGTATATGTGCCCAATAATGCAGAGATCAGGAAGTTGATACTACAGGAAGCTCATGATTCGCCATACTCGATACACCCTGCAAACACCAAGATGTATTTGAACTTGAAGGAGCGTTTCCGGTGGACTAGGATGAAGAAGGATATTGCCGAGTATGTAGCGGTATGTGATGTATGTCAGAGAGTGAAGGTAGAACATCAGAAGCCAGCAGGATTACTGCAGCCTATGCCGATACCCGAATGGAAGTGGGATAAGCTTGGCATGGATGTTATCACCAGATTACCCAGGACCCGATCGGGATATGATTCTATCTGGGTAGTGGTGGATCGCTTGACCAAAGTAGCCCAATTTATCCCAGTGAAAACCACCTATACCAGTGCAAAGTTGGCCAAGATATACATGACCAGGATCGTATGTCTGCACGGAGTTCTGAGGACCATCGTATCAAATAGAGGAACATAGTTTACTTCAAAGTTTTGGCACCAGCTGCACCAGACTTTGGGTACCAGGCCAGAGTTCAGTACTGATTTTCATCCGCAGACAGATGGATAGACTGAGAGAGTCAATCAGATTCTGGAGGACATGTTGAGAGCTTGTGCACTAGATTATGGATCTAGTTGGGATGACAACTTGCCCTACACGGAGTTCTCGTACAACAACAGCTACCAGGCCAGTTTGAAGATGGCACTGTTTGAAGCCCTATATGGAAGAAGATGCCGAACACCGTTGATGTGGGATGAAGTTGGAGAACGCCAGCTGTTTGGACCCGATTTGATTAAGGTGTCCGAAGAGAAGGTTAAGCTGATTTGATATAGACTGAAGGTAGCTCAGTCCCGACAGAAGAGTTATGCAGACTCGAAACGCAAGGAGGTAGTCTATGAAATCGGAGACAGAGCGTATCTACAAGTGTCACCTCTTCGAGGAGTTAAGGGTTTCAGTGTTAAGGGAAAGTTATCCCCGAGATTTGTAGGACCGTACGGTGTTTTGGAACGCATGGGAGAGCTTTCCTAGAAGTTGGAGTTACGCGAAGGACTGTCAGGAGTTCATGATGTGCTTCATGTTTCCCAGTTGAAGAAGTGCCATGCCGAGATGGATGATATTCCTCTGAGAGATACAGTGCCCCTGGAAGCAATACAGTTTGATAGTGATTTGACTTATGAGGAGAAACCTGTCAAGATTCTTGAGTTTGCCAGCCGAGTTACTCGCAGCAAGGTTATCAAGTTTTGGAAAGTTCAGTGGAGACACCATAACGAGGATTAAGCCACCTGGAAACAAGAGGATGATCTACGCAAAGACCACCCACACCTATTTTCTAGCCAACCCGAATCTCGAGGACGAGATTCATCTTAAGGGGGTTAGGTTTGTAACATCCCAAATTTTCAGTTTGGAATGTTATACATAGGTCATTCATGCATATCGTATTTTACTGCATTTCCTTTCTCGATCCTCGAAATTCTAAGCAACTCAAGGACCCACGAAGAGAGTTGGGGATTTCACGCTTTTCATATTTGAATTTTATCAAATATTGAAACAAGGATCATTTTGGTTTTAATAATTTTTTTCTCCGAAAATATTTTATATCCAAATATATGAGAGGAGATAATATGACTTCTCCAAAATAAATGAAATAATGGAGGAAAATATTAAAATCAAATAAATTATTTTATTTGGATTTTATAGCAATTTTATTCGAATTAGGAAAAATAAGCGTTTTTCAGATTTTCATTGGAATCCCAAATAAATGTTCACTTTGTCCGACATATTTTTGGAGGACAGGGAAAATTTATTTCATGATTTTTGGAGTATGTTTAGTATTTATTTTCTTCATTTTTCTGCGCGATAGAATATTTAAAAAAAAGTAACAGACCTAACCGGGCCGTGCCCGACAAGGACACCGCCCGGTCGGCCTTTATAAGCCGCGTCGCCCGAGCCACCCCAGCGCACCGAAGCCCGCATCGTGCCCAACACTAACCCTAGCCGCGCGCCACCGCCGTGAAGGAAATACGCCCTAGAGGCAATAATAAAGTTATTATTTATTTCCTTATATCATGATAAATGTTTATTATTCATTCTAGAATTGTATTAACCGGAAACATAATACATGTGTGAATACATAGACAAACAAAGTGTCACTAGTATGCCTCTACTTGACTAGCTCGTTAATCAAAGATGGTTATGTTTCCTAACCATAAACAGAGAGTTGTTATTTGATTAACGGGATCACATCATTAAGTGAATGATCTGATTGACATGACCCATTCCATTAGCTTAGCACCCGATCGTTTAGTATGTTGCTATTGCATTCTTCATAACTTATACATGTTCCTATGACTATGAGATTATGCAACTCCCGTTTACCAGAGGAACACTTTGTGTGCTACCAAAAGTCACAACATAACTGGGTGATTATAAAGGAGCTCTACAGGTGTCTCCAAAGGTATATGTTGGGTTGGCGTATTTCGAGATTAGGATTTGTCACTCCGATTGTCGGAGAGGTATCTCTGGGCCCTCTTGGTAATGCACATCACTTAAGCCTTGCAAGCATTGCAACTAATGATTTAGTTTCGAGATGATGCATTACAGAACGAGTAAAGAGACTTGCCGGTAACGAGATTAAACTAGGTATTGGAATACCGATGATCGAATCTCGGGCAAGTAACATACCAATGACAAAGGGAACAACGTATGTATTTATGCGGTCTGACCGATAAAGATCTTCGTAGAAAATGTAGGAGCCAATATGAGCATGCAGGTTCCACTATTGGTTATTGACCGAAGACATGTCTCGGTCATGTCTACATTGTTCTCGAACCCGTAGGGTCCGCACGCTTAAGGTTACGATGACAGTTATATTATGAGTTTATGCATTTTGATGTACCGAAGTTTGTTCGGAGTCCCGGATGAGATCATGGACATGACGAGGAGTCTCGAAATGGTCGAGACATAAAGATTGATATATTGGAAGCCTATGTTTGGATATCGGAAGTGTTCCGGGTGAAATCGGGATTTTACCGGAGTACTGGGAGGTTACCGGAACCCCCCGGGAGCTATATGGGCCATAGTGGGCCTTAGTGGAAAAGAGAAGGGGCAGCCCTAGATGGGCCGCGCGCCCCTCCCCTCCCTTGGTCCGAATAGGAAAAGGAGAGGGGGCCGGCCACCCTATCTCTCTTCCCCCCTCCGCGAATTCTATTCCAACTAGGATTGGGGGGGGGGGGAATCCTACTCCCAAAGGGAGTAGGACTCTCCTGGCGTGCCTCTCCTAGGCTGGCCGCACCCCCCCTTTAGTCCTTTATATACGGAGGCAGGGGCACCCCAGAAACACACAAGTTAATCCACGCGATCTTATTCTTAGCCGTGTGCGGCACCCCCAGCCACCATAGTCCTCGATAATATTGTAGCGGAGTTTAGGCGAAGCCCTGCTGCAATAGTACATCAAGATCGTCACCACACCGTCGTGCTGACGAAACTCTTCCCCGACACTTTGCTGGATTGGAGTCCGGGGATCGTCATCGAGCTGAATGTGTGCTAGAACTCGGAGGTGCCGTAGTTTCGGTGCTTGATCGGTCGGGCCATGGAGACGTACGACTACATCAACCAAACGCTTCCGTTGTCGATCTACAAGGTATGTAGATCATACTCTCACCTCTCGTTGCTATGCATCACCATGATCTTGCGTGAGCGTAGGAATTTTTTTGAAATTACTACGAAACCCATCAGTGGCATCCGAGCCTAGGTTTTATATGTTGATGTTATATGCACGTGTAGAACATAAGTGAGTTGTGGGCGATATAAGTCATACTGCTTACCAGCATGTCATACTTTGGTTCGGCGGTATTGTTGGACGAAGCGGCCCGGACCGACATTACGCGTACGCTTAGGCGAGACCGATTCTCCCGGCGTGCTTTGCACATAGGTGGCTTGCGGGTGACAGTTTCTCCAACTTTAGTTGAATCGACTGTGGCTACGCCCGGTCCTTGCGAAGGTTAAAACAACACCAACTTGACAAACTATCATTGTGGTTTTGATGCGTAGGTAAGATTGGTTCTTTCTTAAGCCCGTAACAGCCACGTAAAACTTGCAACAACAAAGTAGAGGACGTCTAACTTGTTTTTGCAGGGCATGTTGTGATGTGATATGGTCAAGACATGATGCTAAATTTTATTGTATGAGATGATCATGTTTTGTAACCGAGTTATCGGCAACTGGCAGGAGCCATATGGTTGTCGCTTTATTGTATGCAATGCAATCGCGCTGTAATGCTTTACTTTATCACTAAACGGTAGCGATAGTCGTTGAAGCACAAGCTTGGCGAGACGACAACGATGCTACGATGGAGATCAAGGTGTCGCACCAGTGACGATGGTGATCACGATGGTGTTTCGGAGATGGAGATCACAAGCACAAGATGATGATGGCCATATCATATCACTTATATTAATTGCATGTGATGTTTATCTTTTATGCATCTTATCTTGCTTTGATTGACGGTAGCATTATAAGATGATCTCTCACTAATTATCAAGAAGTGTTCTCCCTGAGTATGCACCATTGCGAAAGTTCTTCGTGCTGAGACACCACGTGATGATCAGGTGTGATAGGCTCTACATTCAAATACAACGGGTGCAAAACAGTTGCACACGCGGAATACTCAGGTTATACTTGATGAGCCAAGCATATACAGATATGGCCTTGGAACACTGAGACTGAAAGGTCGAGCGTGAATCATACAGTAGATATGATCAACATAATGATGTTCACCAATGAAACTACTCCATCTCACGTGATGATCGGACATGGTTTAGTTGATTTGGATCACGTAATCACTTAGAGGATTAGAGGGATGTCTATCTAAGTGGGAGTTCTTTAAGTAAATTAACTGAACTTAAATTTATCATGAAACTTAGTACCTGATAAGTATCTTGCTTGTTTATGCTTGTTTGTAGATAGATGGCTCGTGCTGTTGTTCTGTTAAATTTTAATGCGTTCCTTGAGAAAGCAAAGTTGAAAGATGATGGTAGCAATTACACGGACTGGGTCCGTAAGTTGAGGATTATCCTCATTGCTGCATAGAAGAATTACGTCCTGGAAGCACCACTGGGTGCCAGGCCTGCTGCAGGAGCAACGCCGAATGTTATGAATGTCTGGCAGAGCAAAGCTGATGACTACTCAATAGTTCAGTGTGCCATGCTTTACGGCTTAGAATCGGGACTTCAATGACGTTTTGAACGTCATGGAGCATATGAGATGTTCCAGGAGTTGAAGTTAATATTTCAAGCAAATGCCCGAATTGAGAGATATGAAGTCTCCAATAAGTTCTATAGCTGCAAGATGGAGGAGAACAGTTCTGTCAGTGAGCATATACTCAAAATGTCTGGGTATAATAATCACTTGATTCAATTGGGAGTTAATCTTCCAGATGATTGCGTCATTGACAGAATTCTCCAATCACTGCCACCAAGCTACAAAAGCTTCGTGATGAACTATAATATGCAAGGGATGAATAATACTATTCCCGAGCTCTTCGCAATGCTGAAAGCTGCGGAGGTAGAAATCAAGACGGAGCATCAAGTGTTGATGGTCAACAAGACCACTAGTTTCAAGAAAAAGGGCAAAGGGAAGAAGAAGGGGAACTTCAAAACGAACGGCAAGCAAGTTGCTACTCAAGAGAAGAAACCCAAACCTGGACCTAAGCCTGAAACTGAGTGCTTCTATTGCAAGCAGACTGGTCACTGGAAGCGGAACACCCCCAAGTATTTGGCGGATAAGAAGGATGGCAAGGTGAACAAAGGTATATGTGATATACATGTTATTGATGTGTACCTTACTAATGCTCGCAGTAGCACCTGGGTATTTGATACTGGTTCTGTTGCTAATATTTGCAACTCGAAACAGGGACTACGGATTAAGCGAAGATTGGCTAAGGACGAGGTGACGATGCGCGTGGGAAACGGTTCCAAAGTCGATGTGATCGCAGTCGGCACGCTACCTCTACATCTACCTTCGGGATTAATATTAGACCTAAATAATTGTTATTTGGTGCCACGTTAAGCATGAACATTATATCTGGATCTTGTTTGATGCGAGACGGTTATTCATTTAAATCAGAGAATAATGGTTGTTCTATTTATATGAGTAATATCTTTTATGGTCATGCACCCTTGAAGAGTGGTCTATTCTTGGTGAATCTCGATAGTAGTAACACACATATTCATAATGTTGAAGCCAAAAGATGCAGAGTTGATAATGATAGTGCAACATATTTGTGGCACTGCCGTTTAGGTCATATCGGTGTAAAGCGCATGAAGAAACTCCATACTGATGGACTTTTGGAACCACTTGATTATGAATCACTTGGTACTTGCGAACCGTGCCTCATGGGCAAGATGACAAAAACACCGTTCTCCGGTACTATGGAGAGAGCAACAAATTTGTTGGAAATCATATGTGGTCTGATGAATATTGAGGCTCGTGGCGGATATCGTTATTTTCTCACCTTCACAGATGACTTAAGCAGATATGGGTATATCTGCTTAATGAAACATAAGTATGAAACATTTGAAAAGTTCAAAGAATTTCAGAGTGAAGTTGAAAATCATCGTAACAAGAAAATAAAGTTTCTACAATCTGATCGTGGAGGAGAATATTTGAGTTACGAGTTTGGTGTACATTTGAAAAATTGTGGAATAGTTTCACAACTCACGCCACCCAGAACACCACAGTGTAATGTTGTGTCCGAATGTCGTAATCATACTTTACTAGATATGGTGCAATCTATGATGTCTCTTACTGATTTACCGCTATCGTTTTGGGGATATGCTCTAGAGACGGCCGCATTCACGTTAAATAGGGCACCATCAAAATCCGTTGAGACGACGCCTTATAAACTGTGGTTTGGCAAGAAACCAAAGTTGTCGTTTTTGAAAGTTTGGGACTGAGATGCTTATGTGAAAAAGCTTCAACCTGATAAGCTCGAACCCAAATCGGAGAAATGTGTCTTCATAGGATATCCAAAGGAAACTCTTGGATACACCTTCTATCACAGATCCGAAGGCAAGACTTTGTTGCTAAGTTCAGAAACTTTCTTGAGAAGGAGTTTCTCTCGAAAGAAGTGAGTGGGAGGAAAGTAGAACTTGACGAGGTAACTGTACCTGCTCCCTTATTGGAAAGTTGTACATCACAGAAAACTGTTTCTGTGACACCTACACCAGTTAGTGAGGAAGCTAATGATGATGATCATGAAACTTCAGAACAAGATACTACTGAACCTCGTAGATCAACCAGAGTAAGATCCGTGCCAGAGTGGTACGGCAATCCCGTTCTGGAAGTCATGCTACTAGATCATGATGAACCTACGAACTATGAAGAAGCGATGGTGAGCCAGATTCCGCAAAGTGGCTTGAAGCCATGAAATCTGAGATGGGATCCATGTATGAGAACAAAGTATGGACTTTGGTTGACTTGCCCGATGATCGGCAAGCAATTGAGAATAAATGGATCTTCAAGAAGAAGACTGACGCTGACGGTAATATTACTGTCTACAAAGCTCGACTTGTCGCAAAAGGTTTTCGGCAAGTTCAAGGGATTGACTACGATGAGACCTTCTCACCCGTAGCGATGCTTAAGTCTGTCCGAATCATGTTAGCAATTGCCGCATTTTATGATTATGAAATTTGGCAGATGGATGTCAAAACTGCATTCCTGAATGGATTTCTGGAAGAAGAGTTGTATATGATGCAACCAGAAGGTTTTGTCAGTCCAAAGGGAGCTAACAAAGTGTGCAAGCTCCAGCGATCCATTTATGGACTGGTGCAAGCCTCTCGGAGTTGGAATAAACGCTTTGATAGTGTGATCAAAGCATTTGGTTTTATACAGACTTTTGGAGAAGCCTGTATTTACAAGAAAGTGAGTGGGAGCTCTATAGCATTTCTGATATTATATGTAGATGACATATTACTAATTGGAAACGATATAGAATTTCTGGATAGCATAAAGGGATACTTGAATAAGAGTTTTTCAATGAAAGACCTCGGTGAAGCTGCTTACATATTAGGCATTAAGATCTATAGAGATAGATCAAGATGCTTAATTGGACTTTCACAAAGCACATACCTTGACAAAGTTTTGAAGAAGTTCAAAATGGATCAAGCAAAGAAAGGGTTCTTGCCTGTGTTACAAGGTGTGAAGTTGAGTAAAACTCAATGCCCGACCACTGCAAAAGATAGAGAGAAAATGAAAGACGTTCCCTATGCTTCAGCCATAGGATGTATCATGTATGCAATGTTGTGTACCATACCTGATGTGTGCCTTGCTATAAGTCTAGAAGGGAGGTACCAAAGTAATCCAGGAGTGGATCACTGGACAGCGGTCAAGAACATCCTGAAATACCTGAAAAGGACTAAGGATATGTTTCTCATATATGGAGGTGACAAAGAGCTCATCGTAAAAGGTTACATTGATGCAAGATTTGACACTGATCCGGACGATTCTAAATCGCAAACCGGATACGTGTTTACATTAAACGGTGGAGCTGTCAGTTGGTGCAGTTCTAAACAAAGCGTTGTAGCGGGATCTACATGTGAAGCGGAGTACATAGCTGCTTCGGAAGCAGCAAATGAAGGAGCCTGGAAGAAGGAGTTCATATCCGATCTAGGTGTCATACCTAATGCATCGGGTCCAATGAAAATATTTTGTGACAATACTGGTGCAATTGCCTTGGCAAAGGAATCCAGATTTCACAAGAGAACCAAGCACATCAAGAGACACTTCAATTCCATCCGGGATCTAGTCCAGGTGGGAGACATAGAGATTTGCAAGATACATACGGATCTGAATGTTGCAGACCCATTGACTAAGCCTCTTCCACGAGCAAAACATGATCAGCACCAAGGCTCCATGGGTGTTAGAATCATTACTGTGTAATCTAAATTATTGACTCTAGTGCAAGTGGGAGACTGAAGGAAATATGCACTAGAGGCAATAATAAAGTTATTATTTATTTCCTTATATCATGATAAATGTTTATTATTCATGCTAGAATTGTATTAACCAGAAACATAATACATGTGTGAATACATAGACAAACAAAGTGTCACTAGTATGCCTCTACTTGACTAGCTCGTTAATCAAAGATGGTTATGTTTCCTAACCATGAACAAAGAGTTGTTATTTGATTAACGGGATCACATCATTAAGTGAATGATCTGATTGACATGACCCATTCCATTAGCTTAGCACCCGATCGTTTAGTATGTTGCTATTGCTTTCTTCATAACTTATACATGTTCCTATGACTATGAGATTATGCAACTCCCGTTTACCAGAGGAACACTTTGTGTGCTACCAAACATCACAACATATTTGGTGATTATAAAGGAGCTCTACAGGTGTCTCCAAAGGTATATGTTGGGTTGGCGTATTTCGAGATTAGGATTTGTCACTCCGATTGTCGGAGAGGTATCTCTGGGCCCTCTCGGTAATGCACATCACTTAAGCCTTGCAAGCATTGCAACTAATGAGTTAGTTTCGAGATGATGCATTACAAAACGAGTAAAGAGACTTGCCAGTAACGAGATTGAACTAGGTATTGGAATACCGACAATCGAATCTCGGGCAAGTAACATACCGATGACAAAGGGAACAACGTATGTTGTTATGCGGTCTGACCGATAAAGATCTTCGTAGAAAATGTAGGAGCCAATATGAGCATCCAGGTTCCGCTATTGGTTATTGACCGGAGACATGTCTCGGTTATGTCTACATTGTTCACGAACCCGTAGGGTCCGCACGCTTAAGGTTACGATGACAGTTATATTATGAGTTTATGCATTTTGACGTTCCGAAGTTTGTTCGGGGTCCCGGATGAGATCACGGGCATGACGAGAGTCTCGAAATGGTCGAGACATAAAGATTGATATATTGGAAGCCTATGTTTGGATATCGGAAGTGTTCCGGGTGAAATCGGGATTTTACGGGAGTACTGGGAGGTTACCGGAACCCCCCGGGAGCTATATGGGCCATAGTGGGCCTTAGTGGAAAAGAGAAGGGGCAGCCCTAGATGGGCCGCGCGCCCCTCCCCTACCTTGGTCCGAATAGGACAAGGAGAAGGGGCCGGCTACCCTATCTCTCTTCCCCCCTCCGCAAATCCTATTCCAACTAGGATTGGGGGGGGGGGGAATCCTACTCCTAGAGGGAGTAGGACTCTCCTGGCGCGCCTCTCCTAGGCCGGCGGCACCCCCCCTTTCGTCCTTTATATACGGAGGCAGGGTCACCCCAGAAACACACAAGTTGATCCACGTGATCTTATTCTTAGCCGTGTGCGGCGCCCCCAGCCACCATAGTCCTCGATAATATTGTAGTGGAGTTTAGGCGAAGCCCTGCTGCAGTAGTACATCAAGATCGTCACCATGCCGTCATGCTGACGGAACTCTTCCCCGACACTTTGCTGGATCGGAGTCCGGGGATCGTCATCGAGCTGAACGTGTGCTAGAACTCGAAGGTGCCATAGTTTCAGTGCTTGATCGGTCGGGCCGTGGAGACGTACGACTACATCAACCAATCGCTTCCGTTGTCGATCTACAAGGTATTTAGATCATACTCTCCCCTCTCGTTGCTATGCATCACCATGATCTTGCGTGAGCGTAGGAAATTTTTTGAAATTACTACGAAACCCATCACGCCGCCAGCCGCGCCGCTGTCCCGCCGCCCCGCGACGCCGCCGCTGCCGTTGCTGACCTCGCCGGAGGTAGCGCCGCCGCTGGTTTTCAAGAGAAAACCATTTGTTTTTTCGGTTCGTTCGGTTTTTTTAGAAACCCTAGATCCTTTTTTTAATAGATCGGTTCGGTTTTTCTGTTGGTTTATTTATTTAGCGGACGTTCATCCGTACGTTCATTTTAACGAACGTTGTCCACCCGTTAGCCGCAGACAGCGAACGTTTGCTCGTTAGCCTGTTCGTTAGTTTTTCTTTTTCCAGGGTTTTTCACGATTATTTTCGATCGCAATTTCTGCCCTGATTTTCGTTTTAGTTTAACTTTTCGATCGTTAATTGGAATCAGGCGATTCAAGCGCCCAGGTCTTCGTCTTGAAGCCCTCTTTCTGTTTAACAAACTTGAACAAGATTTGGAACTGTAAATTTTGACTTTAGTCCAGAATAGTAATCGGATCTTGTTTCTTTCACAGTTTGAGTTTGTTGCTCCGTTTGATTTGATTCTTTTTGCAAATCGAAGTTCTTCACTTGAACTTTCTGGTTAGATCTTCTTATTTGAGATTTATCCGTGCATCTTTGCTTGATTGCTTATGTATGCTATTGTTTGTTTGCGATAGAATTCCCAGAGTGCGAAGCAAGGCAAGTAACACATTGATCATACCCCTTTATTACCCAGTTTTTATGCATTAGTTACAACCCTCACACATTGCATGAGGAGGATCTCTTAACATGTGGGTTGGGGAAGTACATGATGAGGTAGAACCTATTGCCTGTTTTATTATCAAACCCTTGGGAGTTACTTCTACATTATGCTTATTTCCATGCTATGCTCATAGACCTGGATTGGGTATGATTGTATCCATGACAAATGTGAGTTTGTTAATTAATGGTTCAACTTAAGGTGGCAAATTTAATACACATCTGGGTGGATTGCTTGTGGGCACCTAGAGAATCTAGTGTTGTCCTAGGATATCCCGAAGTACCCGTGTGATCATCCTACGGTCCGCCACCCAGGCTCAAAGGGATCATAAGATTGTTTTTTGACCTGGAAGGGATCATAAGATTATTCATGCTAGAAACTTACGTGTGCAGCCACAAGCCATTATGGGCTCTGGCATAGTTGAGTATGTTGCATGACCTCTTCCAGTGGTAGGCTAGCAGATGTGGGGGATGTAGGTTGGTACTATCTACCCGGGGTTAGAGTTAATGCTTTTGAAAAACTTTGTCTCGGTCATCCGTTTCTCAAACACCATGCAGTGCGAGAAATCCAACGGAGGAGATCGAGTCTTGTGGGGAAAAGTGCGCAAACCTCTGCAGAGTGTATAAACTAATCATGGTTAGCCGTGTCCCCGGTTATGGACAACTTGAGTATCTGGTACTTGAATTATTGATTTGATCTCATCACTCTAAATTAACTTGTTGGGTTGTTAATGATTACTTTAATTGAGATTGAGTTGGAGGAACCTTCTCAATGATGTTTTAACCACCATGATAGTCAAATAAAATTTATGCCTTTGGTGTAGGGAAAAATTGGCTTTTCGCAAAACTATATAACCCTAGATCCTCCACCAGCCAAATATGCATGTAGTGATAGCAATTATCTGTTCATTGCTCTACTGTGTTATATTGCCATCATATTCCATGTGCTGACCCGTTTTCGGGCTTCAACGTATCATGTTGCAGATTTTCAGACGAGGATTAAGGTGCGCTAGGTCATTTGTCATGCACTCAGCTATGCCGTTGGAGTTGATGGACTCACTTTATCTTCCAAGCCTTTCGCTGTTATCTTATTTAGACGGCCTTAAGCCATATTTACTGTAATAAGTTATCTTTTGAGACATTCGATGTAATAAATGTGTGATTGCTACTCTGTTATATATCCTTGAAGAACTGTGTGTGTCAGCATTACCGATCCAGCGATGACACTAAAGCATCGAGACTTGACCGTCTGAGGTCGGGTCGCTACACGAACACTGAGCACTTTGAATTCTCTACATTGAATAAGCAATGCAGTAGCCCCCGAGACACTGGTCGGGTGGCAACACCAGATCCGGGGATCGATGTGCCCCTTTAATATTAGTAAATGATAAGCCCGAAGCCTAGTAGCCCCCGAGCCTTAATGCGGGTACGGGTGGACGAATTAAGGATCGATATCCAGAGTAAAATCACAAATTATGTGTAATGATTCTATGTATCCAAGTACTCTACATCATTAATGCTCGGATCCGCATTGTACAAAACTTTGTTGACCGACCATCGGCTTCCATCTCCTCAGCCAGTAGCCGAGGAGTGTTTTTCCTACTTTATAAAGCCTTTATCAGGGCGAGTATTTACGACAAACAAGGCAATCCATCCATACGGTTTTATAAACAAAGGTACACAGGGAGATATGTTATATTACTGTTTAATATAAGAAATGTCTTCCAAAGAAAATAGCCCCGCTATCGGTTCGTTTCTTTGGGTTGTCATGCTAAGCATGATCATGAAACCTCCCTCTGATCAATGTGGGAGCAAGATATTGAGGATTTAGTTCGGGGAAAGTTCCGAACTATGTGGTCTTTAGCGAACCCAAATTTTCACTTCCATCGTTGCCAACCAATTGTATCCTTTAAGATGGCAAGCTTCCGGCTTCACCCAGTCTGAGGTACTAACTCAGGACCTGGTAGTAACAATCACAGAGGTGCTCCTTTTACCGACTAGCCAAACAATCGGGAACGTAGGGGTAAGCACAGGAGCCAGGCAACCCAGCTTGGCCAAAATCTTATGTCAAATTGATGTATATTTATGGCTTTATATAACGATAATTACAGAAGGCAACACTTGTATAATGAATACAAATGCTGATGATATATACTTATTTTGACTCCATTCACTACTGGAATCAGCTTCTTTGCCGTCCTCCATGGCAGACGGCAAAGGCATAGATCACGGACGGCAAACTGTCCGGATGAACACATGCCAGCAAAGGCCTTCTTAGATGTACGCTTCTTAGAAACGGAGGGCAAAGGATTATGCCGTCCGCCATCCGAGGCCAGCAGATGGCAAAGACAGCGGACAGCAGTGCGGTGGCGTGAGAGTCATTAGGGGGTTAACGACGCTCTTAGTCGTCTGCCAGTGGACGACAAAGAGTCGAAGCTCTATGCCGTCCGCTGACAGACGGCAAAGAGCTTAGCTAGGCAGCATTAGGAAGTTGCCATGTGTCCGGCTATGTCGTCCGCCAGCAGACGGCAAAGAGGTTTGATTCTTTGCTGTCTGCTGGCAGATGGCATAGCTGGTCACTTTGCCGTCTGCCAGCGGACGGCAAAATGACCAAATAGGCAGCCAGTTTTCAGAGTTTGCAAAGGTGACTACCATGTGTCCTCTTTGCCGTCTGCTAGCGGACGGCAAAGATGCTATATATCCCCTGTTTTTATTTAAATCCCATTAATTAGACATGGTTTCAAACACAGATATACATGCATACATATCCAACATATCCAACAGCATGTCCAACAACATATTTCATCAAATCCAACAACATAGTTCAACAAAGTCCAACATATCCATATATACATAACCAGAAACAAGTTTCCAACAACATATCCATATAGACATACATATCCAAACAAGTTTTCATAAACAACAAGGAAGCACCAGAAGAATAGTACACTCCATGAATCCAAGCTTCCTCATGTAAAGCAAATCTGCAAATTGGGAAAGATGAAAGTTAGAAGAAGAAGAAGAAGAAGACTAGTTAGAAGAAGATTTGTTTTCTTCTCTTTCTTTTTCTCCTCTCCTCTTCTTTATCTTCTTCTTCTTCTAACTAAGGTAGGTAAAAATGTCATTTTATTGCTAAGCTAGGTAAAAATGCTAAGTGTAGGTCATTTTAGAGCTAAGCTAGGTAAATAGGTCATTTTGGAGCTTAGTAAGGTTATTATGTCATTTTCGAGGAAAATAAGCTAAGTCTATATCATTTTGGAGCTAACAAAGATTATCATGCCATTTTTTACCTAAGTATGCTAAGTATGTCATAAATGAACTGAATAAGCTAAGTATAGCTCATTTTTTATCTAACTTAGGTAATTATGCCATTTAGGAGGAAAATAAGCTAAGTATCCATTTGTAAAGCAAAACACTAGAGAAAACTTACCCTCATCACAACAAATGTGATGAAGATCGCAACTAAGGTAACAATTGATCCAACGGCATAATGATACCAAGCCTCATTATCAATGGCATATTTTCTAATCTTCTTAAGCTTCAGGCGCATTGCATCCATCTTCAAGCGCATTGCATTCATCTTCATCTTGTGATCATCGATGACATCGGCAACATACAACTCCAATGTCATCTTCTCTTCTTCAATTCTTTTAATTTTTTCTTTCAAATACTCATTTTCTTTTTCAACTAAATTTAACTTCTCGACAAGAGGGTCCGTTTCAAATTCCGGTTCACATACCTCCTAGATTAAAATATCTCTATGTCAACTTGATGGCCATAATTGTCATAAATGCGAAATGCAACAAATAGTTATGAAAGAGAATTTACCACATCCGAATCATAAAGCGGGCGAGGGCCGACCGGGACGGACATCAAGACCATGGCACTATGTATAAGAAACAATCATACAAAGTAAGAAAATTATAAATACCAACTATATAAATCATACAATCATACAAATAACTATATAAATCAAGTACAACATAAAAATTTGAATACCTAATAATCACTATCGGTAATGACGTGCTCATCATCATCATTAATAAAAGCATCATCATCATCACTATCGGTAATGACGTGCTCATCATCATCATTAATAAATGCATCATCATGTGGAAGGCCACCTTTACGTAATCGTTCAAGCATTGACAGGTCATCTGCAGCAGTAACTTCTTCTTCTTCCGGCTCTTCTTGTTCCGGCTCAGGGGTGAAGTCGGATTCACTATCGTTGTCTACTTCAATGTTCTGGGGTGGAGTAGAGCGGTTCTTGAAACGTTTTTTGGAAAGACGTGTTTCTTGGAAGAATTCTCCTTCGTCATATGTGTCTTGGTTAATGTGAGGTTCATAATCCTTTTCATTGGGGGGAGGTGGTCTAACACGTGGCGGCACTTCATAAACGACGTCCCAACCACTGAGATTTGGATCACTTTGACAGGCCCACGGTAGATAGAAAACTTGGGTTGCCTGTTGAGCCGTAATATAGACATCGGGAACATCCAAATGGGTGCTTTGTTTGATTTCGACTAGCCCTATATGTTCATGAGTCCTTCTAGTCTCCCTCGGCTGGAACCAATAACATCTGAAGACTACGACGTTTGGTGGGTTTTCACCATAGAATTCAAGTTCATAAATTGCTTCAACTCTTCCATAATACTCGATACCTCCTTCGCCGATAGCAGAGACACAACAATTTGTAGACTTTCGGTCGGCCATAGATAGCTCTTTGCCATAGGTACGAAAGCGATACCCGTTGATGTCGTATTTGTCAAATGAACGGACCTTATAGTCAAAACCATTAGCTACTTGTCTCAATTCGGCATCCATAATCTCTGAATTAGCCTACAAGTTTAATACGAAAGGATTGTTGCATTAGTCGCAAATTAGCCAAAGAAATGAAAGGGTCTAATGGAAATTACCTTTTTTTGAACCAAGAGATGAAACCGGGATATTCGGCTCCTTGTTTTGCCAGAAGCTCATACTCTTCGACGGAATCCTTTTGGATCACCGCTCCATACGAGAATATGGCGACGTATCGACTGCATCAAATATCCAGGAATAAGAGAAGTTCAAAGGAATTAGAAGTTGTGAAACAATGTACCGAGATCTTACTCGATGTACGGCCGCACTTCTGTTAGGTTGTTGAAGAGATACAGCGAAATGGTCCGCCATTCTTCAACATCCAACCTTACTGGTTTCCAACCACTGGCTGGTGCGAGATTCCCTTTGAATAGGCTGAGGTTGGATTGACCCTTTTGAGGTTCGTCAGCATTGTACCGAGGCTTCGGATTATGCAAATGACGATTTTTGGCTTCGTAGTGTGCTGTCACGAAGTTTGCCGCCTCCTCAGTGATGAATGCCTCCGCCATCGATGCTTCTATTCTACGTTTATTTTTACATTTTGCTCGAAGCGTCTTCTGCATCCTCTCAGTTGAGTAGCACCAACGATTTTGCACGCCCCCCCCCAATCGTGCCTCGGTCGGGAGATGCAAAATCAAGTGTTGCATTGGATTAAAGAAGCTTGGCGGAAAGATCATCTCTAACTTGCAGATCAACTCCGGCGCCAACTGTTCCATTTCTTCTAGGAGGCCAGGCGATAGTTCTTTCGCACAAAGAACACGGAAGAAATAGCTTAGCTCTGCCAGTACTAGCCATTCATCCTCAGGGATGAAGCCACGCAACATCACCGGCATTATCCGCTCAATCCATATGTGCCAATCATGACTCTTTAGACCAAATATTTTTAATTTTTGAAGACTCGCTCCCCTCTTTAGATTTGCTGCATACCCATCGGGGAACATCAACTGCATTTTCACCCACAAAATAATTTGCTTCATAGCTGGCCTTCCAAGATTGAACCATGCCTTTCGCTTCGTCCAGTTCCCCTTTCCTTTTGGTTCTTTCATGTTTTGTAATGGTCTATCACATAGCTCCTCTTGATCGACTCTAGCCTTAGTATTATCCTTTGATTTCCCCTCTATGCCGAACAATGTACCAAAAATGGCTCGGCGATATTCTTTTCAGTGTGCATCACGTCGATGTTGTGTGGGCAAAGGAGGTCTTTGAAGTAAGGCAAATCCTAGAAGCATGCCTTGTGAGTCCAAGCATGTTCCTTATTATACCCCTTGAAATACCCTTGATGCTCTGGATCTGGCTCGAGAGCGTTTAACTGATCTAGGGTCTGTTGGCATGTCAATGCAGGTGGTGCAGAGTGTTTGACAACTCTACCTTTGTTGAAGTTCTTCTTGTCTTTCCTGAACTTATGGCCAGGATGTAGAAACGGTCTATGCAAGTCGAAGCAACTATATTTGTGCCCTACCGTCAGCCAACCAAACTCAAGAGCTCACTTGCATGTGGGGCACGGGAACCTTCCATGCACACACCAGCTAACGAATAGCTCATATGTCGGAAGTCAAGTGTCGAGTACATGTACCAGGCACACATTATGAAGTTCTATTTGCTAAAGATGTCGTATGTCTTGAACCCATTATTCCAAGATTCTTGCAATTCGTCCTTAAGCGGCTGCATGTACACATTCATATTCTTCCCCAGATAGTTGGGCCCTGGAATTATCAACATCCGGAAAATGTTCTTTCTTTGCATAATCTGTCCGGGGGGAGATTGAGTGGAATGACAAACATGGGCCAACAGCTGTATGGGGTTGCCATCTGACCAAACACACTGAACCCATCTGTGCTGACGGCGACTCGAGGATGCCTCGGATCTGCCGTTTTTTTTCTTATGTAATGCATCGAAGCGCTTCCGCGCTTCACCATCCAATGTGTGCACCATCATCACATTCCCATCTGCATCTAGTTCGGTTCTTTTGCCTGTTTTGTGCCATGTCATCTGTCTGCCCGTCTCTTCGACCATGAAAAGACGTTGAAGTCTTGGTATGATTGGCATATACCGAAGAACATTAACGGGTATTTTGGTCTGCGTCTTCTCACCCATACCGTTGTCTACCACAACATACCTGGAAGAATTGCAAATGGTACAATAGTTCAAGTCCTCATACTGAAGCCTAAATAAGACACATCCTTTCTCACGGGCATGTATCTTCTCATAGGGCATCTTAAGAGCACGGAGGATTTTGTCTGACTGGTACAGGTTTGGAGGTAGCACATGGCCTTTGGGTAGAAATCGTCCGAATACTGTCATCATCGCGTCGTAGCATTCTCTGCCCAAGTTGAATTGAGCCTTCAAAGCCATTATTTGTGAGATGGCATCCAGCTGACAAAGCTCAGTGTGCTCGTGGAGAGGACGTTTTGAGGACTCCAACATTTCAGTGAAGGCCTTTGCAGATTCCTCCATCTCCTCGTCCGAGTCCCAAGCATCGTCAAAGTCTTGCACCATGTCTGCGGTCCCGGTACCATGCTCGTCGGTGCGACGACGAACCACCTCGGCTCTGGCACGTTGGGCAGACTCACCATGTAATGTCCAGACCATGTAACCAGGCGTAAAACCAAACTTCTGCAGGTCTTTACTCATTTCAAGCTCGTCCCTCTTTTTATAGTTGTCGCAACGGGCACAGGGGCACCAGCTTAATTCCTGGCCATTTGCAAATGCGGCTCTAACAAACCCCTTGGTTTTTGTTAACCATTCCTCGGTCCAAACTTTCTGACTAGTGTAACCGGTGTACATCCATGCACGATCACTCATATTGACTTCCTACTGGACACACAAGAAATATATACATAATTAAGCAAACCATATCCATCAGTTAATGGAGTTTGTCAGTTTTATTACGTCCATGCAACCTACACGCTAATAGGTAAAGATAGGTCCTAATCCCACCCGAGTATGTGTAGATTGGGTTCGTTTTCCCATGCTCTGCTCCGGATCCGACGCAAAATTTCGGCAGCACCTCCCCGCTGTTCTCCTGATACACGTCTCGGCAATAAGCAGAGAGGATGTGTACCCGGAGAACAACAGGGAGGCACTGACGAAATTCTGCATCGGATCCGGAGCAGAGCATATGGGAAAACGAACCCAATCTACACATACTCGGGCTGTCCATGGATAACGTTGGACAATTCGAAAGAATCACGATTATAAATATGCAAATGCATGCATATTTATAGATGTAACCCTTTCGAACGGGAGACACATAGTGGTTACGCATACTGATGATTGACACCTATAGCTAGCAAGTTTCATCGGGAGATGTCATTTGTGCTCACCAACGAACGCAGGGGCGGAGCTCGTCGAACACTAGACCATCGCAGCGATGAAATAACTGCACATTTAAATCCAAAGATGAGTAACATAGCAATTTTGTTTCTTCCGTCGACCTAACTAAATATTGACAACAGGACGAGCGGGTTAGGGGGTCCTTGGCGTCGATGGAACCCTAAATAGCAAGTATCATCGGTGCGAGATACATGTGGCGCTCGGCGTTGAACACTAGATCCACATTCCACAAGTGAAGCCGGCGCCCGGCGTCCCGCAACAATAGTTCTGGTGGCCGATGATGGTCGAACACCATCGCGAATTTGTCTGGCAGCCTCTGCGATGAGGATTAAAGCCAAGTTTTGAAATTTCAAACAACCAAACCGACTTGAGTTAGTTTGGGTGTTTCAAGTTTCAACACTTGCCTTTTAATCGTCATCGCAGAGGTTGCCAAACAAATTCACGATGGTGTTCAACCGCCATCGACGCCTAGAACAATTGCTTTGGGATGTCGGATGTCGGTGTCACATGTGGGACATGGATGTAGTGTTCGACACCAACGGCCACATGTATCTCGCACCGGCGATACTTGCTATTTAGGGTTCCATCGACACCGAGGAAACCCCTAATTAACTTGCTCGTCCCCGGGCACCCCCTTTCCTACTTCTTTTTTTCATCATCAACTTCTACTTCTTTCTTTCATCTTCTTCTTCTTCTACTACTTATTGTTCTTTCTTCTTCTTCTTCTTCTTCTTCTTCCTCTTCTTCTTTTTATTTTTCTTTCATCTTTCTTGATTATTCTTAAAAATAGGGAAAAAAACCTAAACAAAACTATAAACTTAATGTTACCTAAGATAAACTAAATTAACCAAAACTAACCTAAATAACCTAAACTAAACTAACCTAATTAACCTAAACTAAACAAACATAATCTGAATCTAAAAAACAGAAGAAAAAAACTCACCACGATGAGGGGCAGGGCGGCGGCGGGGCGGGGCCGGGCTGTGCGGTACGGCCGGGCGGCGGCGGCTTGGGATGGTGTCGGGCGGTGTGGGGTGGCCAGCGACTCGGGAAGGGGGCGGGGCGGCGCGGGTGGCAATGGCGGCTTGGCTGGGCGGGTGGGGCGGGGCGGGCGGCGGTGTGGCCTGGCAGCGACGGCTTGAGATGGGGTTGGGGCAGTGTGGGGCATCCCGCGACGGGTGTGGCGTGGGGTAGCGGCGGCTCAGGGACAGGGCCGGGGCGGGGGTGGCGCGGGGCGGTCGGCGACGGGGGTGGCGGCTCAGGCACGGGGCCGGGGCGGGTGGCCGGTGATGGGGGTGGCGGCGCGGTTTAGGGGTGGCGGCAGGGGTGAGGGGTGGCGGCGGCTCGGGCAGGGAACAGACAGATTAGAGAGGGGGGCACGGGCGCGGGCGCGGCCCCTTTTCTGCTAGTAGGTCACAGCTCTTTGTCGTCTGCTAGCAGACGGCAAAGAGCGTACCTAGTGGGGTGGGGCCGGGGGGAAAAGGACGACCTAACGGCCATTTTCTTTGCCGTCTGCTGGCTGACGGCACAGAAGTTTTGCCGTCCGCTAGAAGACGACAAAGAAAATGGCCGTTAGTCGTCCTCGTAAGCCCGCCACCCATCCTCTTTGCCGTCAGCTAGCAGACGGCAAAGCTTCTTTGTCGCCCGCTAGCGGACGGAAAAGATATGCTGATGGCAAAGCCTTTCGTTGCCGTTTGTTGCCTCTTTGCCGTCCATTTTCATGTGGCTGAGGGCAAAGCCTTTCTTTGCCGTCCGCTAGCTGACGGCAAAGAGTCGGCAGACGGCAAATTGGATGATTCCAGTAGTGATTGCGACCGTTTATCAGTTGAAAGTGACCCATCGTCAACTTCTACCCCTTTGTAGATACTACGCAGGCTGTTTCCGCCATAACAAGACAACCCTTAGCCGACGTCTCGGTGCCCGAAGGCGGTTGTGTTAGTGGAAACAAGGCAATGAGATATGCGGGATTTATAACTTTCACTTAGTCATAGGAGCTTTAAACTAGGGAAGCTAGCTACGAGCCCTTGGTTAGTGTTCGGCGACAGCCGAGGTCAAGCCATAAATACCTTGGCCAATGTTATGAACGACCCATCATTTAACATAGTCATCGGATCGCTGACCAGTTTACGCTTATTGTGACAGTCAATTTTTGGCTTTCTGCACTGAGGTGCTTAACCATGTGAGCTAGAAGCACAATCGTAGTGGTTCTCCCTTTGCACACCTAGCTGAACAAAGCAGAACGTAGGAGGCAAGCACAGGAGTCGGGCAACCCAACTATTGACCAAAGACACAATTCAAAACCGATGCACATATAGCAACATCCGAGAATGTTTTTATCGAGTCTCTAAAGGTGCCCGGCGTTGCACTCCGAGACTTATGCTGGAAACACATAAATATTTAAAAGTGCCATAGGCTTGGAAAACCAAAAAACTTCAGTAAAAACTTGACGTCTGAACTAGATCAACTGTTCGGTGCCAATCCGAAAATTGGTCTTTTAAAAAAATTGCGCTTCTGTCGTGCTTTAACATGACACATCCTATCTCAAGACTTCAAGCGGGTCAGCCTACGGCTTCAACCTCCTATCCCGAAGGCGGAGTACTTCTCGTTAGGACAGTTTGGCAAACTAAACTCTAGCAGCTTTGAGAGAGAAATTAGGCTATCTGGCTATTGACCATACACTCGAGTCAAAAAAGGAGTGGGAGAAAAAGACTTTGCAATGACCAAGAAGAAAACACATTTACTATAAAATGGCTCATACTAATTTAAGAGCCCCCAAGTTACTTGGCTAAAAGAATTTAATGTGTAATGATTGTATGTACTGAAGTACTTATATCATATATGTGTTCACCCGAATTTTAAAAGCGTCTTAACCGACCGTCGGCTTCTCCCTCTTCGGTCAAGGGCCGAAAAGTGTTATGTACTCCACCTGTCGAGAATATCGACGGTGTTTCCTATAACCAGGCAATCAGGCCATAAGGCTGTAACAGACAAAGCGCGCTCAGGGAACTTATGCTATATTACTGACAAAGTGTAAGAAGCATCTTCGAATAAAATAGTACCCCCATCGATACCTTTCTTCGGTTGCTCATTGTTACTATGATACTTGTGCAATAGCTTTTTTGTATTCATGAGCTCCGTTGTGTGCCGACCATGATTGAAAACAATAAGAGTGCTAGCTTTCAGCTTCATACAGTCTGAGGTCCGAGCTCGGATAACCCGATCGTGACAATCGTAGAGGTGCACCCTTTACACCCTAGCCGAACAATCGGGAATGTAGGGGTAAACACAGGAGCAAGGCAACCCAGCTTGTGGAACACCTAAGTCAACATGGTGCATATTGTGGCATAATACACAAACAAGGAACGAAGCCATACAAGTATAATCATATGCAAGAGGAAAGGCTTCATAAAGGAAGCCCCCAACTAGACGGGGTATTTGAATTTGTGTGTCACAAACAAAGTTTTGACAAGGATGTTTTTCATAAACAACTTTTTTCCGAAAGAGTATAATGCTTGGTCGAACCGAACAAAATTTAAAACTGAAAGTTTTTGAGCATGAAAGCGACTTAGCTCGTTAATGTGTTCGGCATTGATGACGCGGTCTGAGTTTGATGTGGGACAAGGTTCCATTCCCCAAGCCAGTCCCGAGGTGGCGGAGCGAAGAGCTCGACACTCCGAAGTGGTGACATAGCATGGCCAATGCGAGCCAGCAGAGTGACGCCGAAGTCCCCGGATTGGGTTAATGAAGTGTTGACGAAGCCCCCCGTCCAGCTGCTACCTCTTGAGCACTGCATTGGATTTCCCCGAAGAGGAGAGGATGATGCAGCAAAGTAGCATAAGTATTTCCCTCAGTTTTTGAGAACCAAGGTATCAATCCAATAGGAGGCTACATGCAAGTCCCTTGTACCTACACAAAACAATAGCTCAACGCAACCAACGCGGTTAGAGGTTGTCAATCCCTTCAATGTCACTTATGGGAGTGAGATCTGATAGAGATGATAGATAATATTTTTGGTATTTTTGATATAAAAATGCAAAGTGAAAAGTAAAAGGAAAGTAAAAAAGCAAAGCAATAATAAAGTGATGGAGATTAATATGATGAGAATAGACCCGGGGGCCATAGGTTTGACTAGTGGCTTCTCTCAAGAGCATAAGTATTCTACGGTGGGTGAACAAATTACTATTGAGCAATTGACAGAATTGAGCATAGTTATGAGAATATCTAGGTATGATCATGTATATAGGCATCACATCCGAGACAAGTAGACCGACTCCTGCCTGCATCTACTACTATTACTCCACTCATCGACCGCTATCCAGCATGCATCTAGAGTATTAAGTTAAAAAACAGAGTAACACCTTAAGCAAGATGACATGATGTAGAGGGATAGTTTCCTGCAATATGATAAAAACCCCATGTTGTTATCCTCGATGGCAACAATACAATAAGTGCCTTGCTGCCCCTTCTGTCACTGGGAAAGGACACCGCAAGATTGAACCAAAGCTAAGCACTTCTCCCATGGCAAGAAAAACCAATCTAGTAGGCCAAACCAAACTGATAATTCGAAGAGACTTGCAAAGATAACCAATCATACATAAAAGAATTCAGAGAAGATTCAAATATTATTCATAAATAGACTTGATCATAAACCCACAATTCATCGATCTCAACAAACACACCGCAAAAATAAGATTACATCGAATAGATCTCCATGAGAGAGGGGGAGAACATTGTATTGAGATCCAAAAAGAGAGAAGAAGCCATCTAGCTAATAACTATGGACCCGAAGGTCTGAGGTAAACTACTCACACTTCATCGGAGGGGCTATGATGATGTAGAAGCCCTCCCTGATGATGGCCCTCTCCGGCGGAGCTCCGAAACAGGCCCCAAGATGGGATCTCGTGGATACAGAAAGTTGCGGCGGTGGAATTAGGTTTTTGCCTCCGTAACTGATCGTTTGGGGGTACGTAGGTATATATAGGAGGAAGGAGTATGTCGGTGGAGCACTGAGGGGCCCACGAGACAGGGGGCGCGCCCTAGGGAGGGCGCCCCCCACCCTCGTGACCGCCTCTTTGACTCCTTGGAGTAGAGTCCAAGTCTCCTAGATCACGTTCGGTGAGAAAATCATGTTCTCGAAGGTTTCATTCCGTCTGGACACCATTTGATATTCTATTTCTTCGAAACACTAAAATAGGCAAAAACAACAATTCTGGGATGGGCCTCCGGTTAATAGGTTAGTCCCAAAAATAATATAAAAGTGGAAAATAAAGCCCAATATAGTCCAAAACAGTAGATAATATAGCATGGAGCAATAAAAAATTATAGATACGTTGGAGACGTATCAGGCATCCCGAAGCTTAATTCCTGCTCGTCCTCGAGTAGGTAAATGATAAAAAGAGAATTTTTGATGCGGAGTGCTACTTGGCATAATTTCAATGCAAATCTTCTTAATTGTGGTATGAATATCCAGATTCGAAAGATTCAAGACAAAAGATCATATTGACATAAAAATAATAATACTCAAGCATACTAACTAAGCAATTATGTCTTCTCAGAATAACCTGGCCAAAGAAAGTTTATCCCTACAAAATCATATAGTTTAGTCATGCTTCATTTTCGTCACACAAGAATGCTCTCATCATGCACAACCCCAATGACAAGCCAAGCAATTGTTTCATACTTTAGTAATCTCAAACTTATAAACCTTCACGCAATACATGAGCGTGAGCCATGGATATAGCACTATGGGTGGAATAGAATATAATGATGGGGGTTATGTGGAGAAGACAAAAAGGAGAAGATCTCACATCAACTAGGCTAATCAATGGGCTATGGAGATGCCCATCGATTGATGTTAATGCAAGGAGTAGGGTTTGCCATGCAACGGATGCACTAGAGCTATAAATGTACGAAAGCACAACAAAAGAAACTAAGTGGGTGTGCATCCAACTTGCTTGCTCACGAAGACCTAGGGCACATGAGGAGGCCCATTGTTGGAATATACAAGCCAAGTTCTATAATGAAAGATTCCCATTAGTATATGAAAATGACAAAACAAGATACTCTCTTTCATGAAGATTATGGTGCTACTTTGAAGCACAAGTATGGAAAAAAAGGATAGTAGCATTGCCCCTTTTTTGGGCCTTCTCTTTTTTTCTTTGGACTTTCTCTTTTTTTGGGACAATACTCTATTGAATGATGATCATCACACTTCTATTTATTTACAACTCAATGATTACAACTCGATACTAGAACAAAGTACGACTCTATATGAATGCCTCCGGCGGTGTACCGGGATATGCAATGAACCAAGAGTGACATGTATGAAAGAATTATGAACGGTGGCTTTGCCAAAAATACTATGTCAACTACATGATCATGCTAAAGCAATATGACTGGCTATGGAAATGTCATAATAGGTAGGTATGGTGGTTGTTTTGAGGAAGATATAAGGGGGTTTATGTGTGAAAGAGCGTATCATATCACGGGGTTTGGATGCATCGGCGAAGTTTGCACCAACTCTCAATGTGAGAAAGGGCAATGCACGGTACAGAAGAGGCTAGCAATGATGGAAGGGTGAGAGTGCGTATAATCCATGGACTCAACATTAGTCATAAAGAACTCATATACTTTTTGCAAAAATCTACAAGCCATCAAAAACCAAAGTACTACGCGCATGCTCCTAGGGGGATAGATTGGTAGGAAAAGACCATCGCTCATCCTCGACCGCCACTCATAAGGAGGACAATCAAATAACACCTCATGTTTCAAATTTGTGACATAACGTTTACCATACGTGCATGCTACGGGACTTGCAAACTTCAACACAAGCATTTCTCAAATTCACAACTACTCAACTAGCACGACTTTGATATTATCACCTCCATATCTCAAAACAATTATCAAGCATCAAACTTTTCTTAGTATTCAACGCACTCAAAAGAAAGTTTCACAAATCTTGAATACCAAGCATATTATTATTATTAAACAATTTACCATGCTATTAAAGACTCTCAAAATAATCTAAGTGAAGCATGAGAGATCAATATTTCTATAAAACAAATCCACCACTGTGCTCTAAAAGATCTAATTGAAGCACATAGAGCAAAATTATAAAGCTCAAAAGATATAAGTGAAGCACATAGAGGGAAACTACATAGCTCAAAAGATATAAGTGAAGCACATAGAGTATTCTATCAAATTCCAATTTATGTGTGTCTATCTCAAAAGGTGTGTACAGCAAGGATGATTGTGGCACACTAACAAACAAAGACGCAAATAATACAAGACGCTCCAAGCAAAACACATATCATGTGGTGAATAAAAATATAGCTCCAAGTAAAATTATCGATGGAAGTAGACGAAAGAGGGGATGCCTTCCGGGGCATCCCCAAGCTTTGACTTTTTGGTGTCCTTCTATTATCTTGGGGGTGCCATGGGCATCCCCAAGCTTAGGCTCTTGCCACTCCTTGTTCCATAATCCATCAAAAGATTTCACCCAAAACTTGAAAGCTTCACAACACAAAACTCAATAGAAATCTCGTGAGCTCCGTTAGAGAAAGAAAACAAAAGACCACTTCAAGGTACTGTAATGAACTCATTCTTTATTTATATTGGTTTTAAACCTACAGTATTCCAATTTCTCTATGGATTATAAACAATTTTATTAGCCATAGACTCATCAAAATAAGCAAACAACACACGAAAAACAGAATCTGTCAAAAACAGAACAGTCGGTAGTAATCTGTAACTAACGAAAACTTATGAACTCCAAAAAATCTACCAAAGTAGGAAGACCTAGAATATTTGTTTATTGATCAGTAGCAATTGGAATCAGTATTTTATCACGTTCTGGTGATTTTTAACAATTGTTTTCGCGAACAGAAAGTTTCTGGAAATTACAGCAAGATCAAATAACTATCATCCAAGAAGATCTTATAGGTCCAACTTGGCACAAACACTACTAAAACACAAAACCACATCTAAACAGAAGGTAGATGGATTATTTATTCCTAAACAGAAGCAAAAACAAAAAACTAAAAATAAAATTGGGTTGCCTCCCAACAAGCGCTATCGTTTAACGCCCCTAGCTAGGCATAAAAGCGAGGATAGATCTAGGTATTGCCATCTTTGGTAGGCAATCCATAAGTGGCTCTCATGATAGTTTCATATGGCAATTTTATTTTCTTTCTAGGGAAGTGTTCCATGCCCTTTTTTAATAGAAATTGAAATCTAATATTCCCTTCCTTCATATCAATAATTGCACCAACCGTTCTAAGGAAAGGTCTACCGAGAATAATAGGGCAAGAAGGATTGCAATCTATATCAATAACGATAAAATCTACACGCACATAATTTCTATTCGCAACAATAAAAACACCATTAATTCTTCCCATAGGTTTCTTAATAGTGGAATCCGCAAGATGCAAGTTTAGAGAGCTATCATCAAAATCACGGAAATCTAGCAAATCACACAAAGTTTTGGGGACAGTGGAGACACTAGCACCCAAATCACACAAAGCATAAAACTCATGATCTTTAATTTTAATTTTAAAGTTGGTTCCCACTCATCATAGAGTTTTCTAGGGATAGAAACTTTCAACTCAAGTTTTTCTTCATAAGATTGCATCAAGGCGTCAACGATATGTTCGGTAAAGGCTTTATTTTGACTATAAGCATGAGGAGAATTTAGCACGGATTGCAACAAGGAAATACAATCAATTAAAGAGCAACTTTCATAATTAAATTCCTTGAAATCCAATATAGTGGGTTTAGCAACATCTAGTGTTTTATTTCTTTCAATCCCACTTTTATCAATTTCATCTTCAACATCTAAATACTCCGAATTTTTGGAATGCATTCTAGGTAAAGGAAGATCATATTCAGTTTCATCAAGATTCATATTGAAAAAAAAAGATTTAATAGGGGATACATCAATAACTTTTAGATCTTCATCTTGATTTTCATAGGAATTGGAAGAACACGCTTTAATAAAGGCATCTTTCATAGCACGCATCCTAGCGGTTCTTTCCTTGCACTCATCAATGGAAATTCTCATGGATTTGAGAGACTCATTGATATCATGCTTAGGAGGAATAGATCTAAGCTTTAAAGAATCAACCTCAAGAGAATTTCTATCAATGTTCCTAGCAAAATCATCAACTTTAAGCAATTTCTCTTCAAGCAAAGCATTAAAATTCTTTTGTGAATTCATAAACTCTTTAACACTATTCTCAAATTCAGAGGGCATCTTATTAAAATTTCCATAAGAGTTGTTGTAGGAATTTCCATAATTATTAGAAGGATTACTAGGATAAGGTCTAGGATTAAAATTCCCTCTATACGCGTTGTTACCAAAATTATTCCTACCAACAAAATTCACATCCATAGATTCATTATTATTCTCAATCAAAGTAGACAAAGGCATATCATTAGGATCAGAAGAAACACTTTTAGTAGCAAATAATTTCATAAGTTCATCCATCTTTCCACTCAAAACATTAATTTTTTCTATCACATGCACTTTTTTATTAGTGGATCTTTCAGTGTGCCATTGAGAATAATTAGCCATAATATTATCTAGGAGTTCAGTAGCATCTCCTAAAGTGATTTCCATAAAAGTGCCTCCCGCGGCCGAATCTAAAAGATTTCTAGACGCAAAATTCAATCCGGCATATTTTTTTTTTGTATAATCATCCACAAATTCACTCCATGAGTAGGGCTATTACGTATCATTAATTTCATTCTCTCCCAAGCTTGTGCAACATGTTCATGATCAAGTTGCTTAAAATTCATAATGTCGTTTCTAAGAGAGATGATCTTAGCGGGAGGAAAAACTTAGAGATAAAAGCATCTTTGCACTTGTTCCAAGAATCAATACTATTTTTAGGCAAAGATGAAAACCAAGCTTTAGCACGATCTCTAAGCGAAAAAGGAAATAGCTTCAATTTAACAACATCATTATCGACATCTTTCCTCTTTTGCATATCGCATAAATCAACGAAGCTATTCAGATGAGTAGCGGCATCTTCACTAGGAAGGCCAGCGAATTGATCTTTCATAACAAGATTCAACAAAGCAGTATTGATTTCACAAGATTTAGTATTGGCAAGAGGAGCAATCGGAGTGCTAAGGAAATCATTATTATTGGTATTGGTGAAGTCACACAATTTGGTAGTATCTTGAGCCATCGCGACAAACAAGCAATCCAACACACGAGCAAACAAAAGGCAAGCGAGAAAAAGGCAAACGGAAAAAGAGAAGGAGATTGGGAAAGAGAGGGCAAATAAAATGGCAAGGGTGAAGTGGGGGAGAGGAAAACGAGAGGCAAATGGCAACTAATGTAATGCGGGGGATAGGGATTGTGATGGGTACTTGGTATGTTGACTTTTGCGCAGAATCCACGGCAACGGCGCCAGAAATTCTTCTTGCTACCTCTTGAGCACTGCGTTGGATGCAGCAAAGTAGCATAAGTATTTCCCTCACTTTTTGAGAACCAAGGTATCAATCCAGTAGGAGGCTACACACAAGTCCCTTGTACCTACACAAAACAATAGGTCAACGGAACCAACGCGATTAGGGGTTGTCAATCCCTTCACAGTCACTTACTGGAGTGAGATCTAATAGAGATGATAGATAATATTTTGGGTATTTTTGATATAAAATGCAAAGTGAAAAGTAAAAGCAAAGTAAAAAAGCAAAGCAATAATAAAGTGATGGAGATTTATATGACGAGAATAGACCCGGGGGCCATAGGTTTCACTAGTGGCTTCTCTCAAGAGCATAAGTATCCTACGGTGGGTGAACAAATTACTGTTGAGCAATTGACAGAATTGAGCATAGTTATGAGAAATATATAGGTATGATCATGTATATAGGCATCACGTTCGAGACAAGTAGACCGACTCCTGCCTGCATCTACTACTATTACTCCACTCATCGACCGCTATCTAGCATGCATCTAGAGTATTAAGTTAAAAACAGAGTAACGCCTTAAGCAAGATGACATGATGTAGAGGGATAGTTTCATGCAATATGATAAAAAACCCATCTTGTTATCCTCGATGGCAACAATACAATACGTGCCTTGTTGCCCCTTCTATCACTGGGAAATGACGCCGCAAGATTGAACCCAAAGCTAAGCACTTCTCCCATGGCAAGAAAAACCAATCTAGTAGGCCAAACCAAACTGATAATTCAAAGAGACTTGCAAAGATAACCAATCATACATAAAAAATTCAGAGAAGATTCAAATATTATTCATAGATAGACTTGATCATAAACCCACAATTCATCGGTCTCAACAAACACACCGCAAAAAGAAGATTACATCGAATAGATCTCCATGAGAGAGGGGGAGAACATTGTATTGAGATCCAAAAAGAGAGAAGAAGCCATCTAGCTAATAACTATGGACCCGAAGGTCTGAGGTAAACTACTCACACTTCATCGGAGGGGCTATGATGATGTAGAAGCCCTCCGTGATGACGGCCCTCTCCGGCGGAGCTCCGGAACAGGCCCCAAGATGGGATCTCCTGGGTACAAAAAGTTGCGACGGTGGAATTAGGTTTTTGGCTCCGTATCTGATCGTTTGGGGGTATGTAGGTATATATAGGAGGAAGGAGTACGTCGGTGGAGCACCGACGGGCCCACGAGGCAGGGGGCGTGCCCTAGGGGGGTGCCCCCACCCTTGTGACCACCTCTTTGACTCCTTGGGGTAGGGTCCATGTCTCCTGGATCACGTTCGGTGAGAAAATCACGTTCCCGAAGGTTTCATTCTGTTCGTACTCCGTTTGATATTCTGTTTCTTCGAAACACTGAAATAGGCAAAAAAATAGCAATTCTGGGTTGGGCCTCCAGTTAATAGGTTAGTCCAAAAAATAATATAAAAGTGGAAAATAAAGCCCAATATAGTCCAAAACAGTAGATAATATAGCATGGAGCAATAAAAAATTATAGATACATTGGAGACGTATCACCAGCCGAGGTGACAACACTGCCCGACCCGGATCATTTACTTGTGCACAAAAAATAGTGCAAACCGGAGATAATAGTTGCATAATAAATAATTTATGCAAAGTGAGTCATAAAGGAAATATGGCTTGTGCGCCGAACACTCGATGAGCTAGAGCTCTCTTGGCGATGCCGAAGTCCCCGAGGCAACCGAACACGTCTGTATGGCAACACGACCAGCAAGGTGATCACGCGAGCCGATTTATGCCGATGGGACGATGACGTCGCCTTGCTGAAGAGACCATGTGACATAGTCGAAGTCCATTACCTGCACAAGTAAAATAGTGCAGGCCAACAATAATAATATAAATATATAAAAATCCTCGTGTAATTAATTTACGCAAGATAATTTATTTAAAAATATGTGGCCTTGCACCAAAGTCAATGTCGATGCAGGGCGTCGGCGTGATGCGGTAAAGGCGTGGCAAAGCCTGAATTCATAGGTCGAACTGAGTTCCGGATGCACCGTTCGCCGAACTATGCACGGAAACTGACCGAACCACCACGCTACCGTCGTTAATGCGACCGCCATTTGATAGACCTATGTATAGATGATGGAACAAACCAAAGTAATAATTCCTTGGGAAAAATAAACCCAAAAAAAATTGCTAGGATTAATAGCACCTAGTTTATTTGTCGTAGCAGTCCGAAGAAAAGTGACTCCCCAAATTGGGTCTCGATTCGCACACCCATTGCTTGATGGGCGGTGAAGCAACGACATGGCGATGTTGGTAAAGGTTGGCTCGCCGGGGCAAAGCCCCCTGTCCAGCTAACGTGACGAAGCTGATCGGCTGACGACGCCGAAGTCTCTGGAGTAGGTTGATGAAGAGATGGTGAAGCCCCCGGTCTAGCCGAGGTGACGGAGCGGGTCGGTAAGGAGACATTGTAGCCACCATGTCAGCCGAGGTGTTGAAGCAGTTCGGCGTGATGGACATCAGCTTGAAGAAGAAACAATGCGGTCATGCCGACGCTGGTCATAACTTGTGACGTGGTCAAAGTCGGATTGATGAAGTGAACGAACAGCGATGCCGGTGTGCCTATTCCGTGTAATCCGGTGGGGTGGCGTTGTTGGCGATGATTTACCCATTGTGATGCCGAAATCTTTTTCGGCTCGCCGAGATGATGATCCAAAGAAGATGAGCTCGGCTCAACAAAGTGATGGCGTGTCTAGCGCAGGTCGGCAACCGTGGAGCAATGTTATTGGACTAGTTTGACACCAGCGTGATGGTGAAGAGTACCTCAGAGAAGGCTTAAATTTTTATGGGCACGTGTTAAGAACAACGCACAATACCCTAGAGGAAAATTCCTTTAAAATGGTTGTCCAATATCACGTTCATAAAGAAACATGAATTCGGGTCGGATCCGTATTCGCGCAGAAAACAGATCAGAAAATTGGTCCACTTCATTGGAAGGTTTCCGGAGATTGAACCATCGGATCGAGCTGAAATTTTGAGTGGTGGTAGATATGGGAATTCTGCAGCAGATAAATGGTTGGATCTTCCAAAGGACCTCCAAGCTTGGCTCTAGAGGCCACTCCCTAAACTTGTCCAGATTCCCGTCCAGATTTGACACGGCTCCGGTATATTGGAGATTGCCGGAGATTCCTCCATCGGAACTCGGCGAAATTCTGGATGGTTGTTGTAGACTTAATTCCACACAATTCCACCGAAGAAATCGTTAAAAATACACTCGAGGAGGTGGTGGCAGCGGATACAAGTTCGCTGTCCAGAAAAACAACACGGTCGCTCGAGGGCAATGTTGATGTTAAGCCCCCGGGCTCCATGAGTGATTCCTCCATGATCTTGAGAGAGATTGGAGTTGATCTTGATGTAGGTCATCGTCCGAACATGACGATCTGATGCAGAGTGCAGTCCTCGGTCGAGCCAAGGTGACCAGTCGAGCCGGTGATGAAGATGTCGACGCTGTAGTTAATCTGCTGATGAGCTATCGATCCTTCGTTGATCTCACAGTAGAACTCTCAATGAAAGCACCATTGTCGGTGTCAAAACCGGGAGATCTCGGGTAGGGGGTCCCAAGTTGTGCGTCATGGATCGATGGGTAACAGGAGACAGGGGACATGATGTTTACCCAGGTTCGGGCCCTCTTAATGGATGTAATACCCTACTTCCTGCTTGATTGATCTTGATGAATATAAAGATTACAAGAGTTGGTCTACCTTGAGATCATATGTTGTGGTCTAAACCCAATAGGTATGATGAGTAATTTCATGATGATCCATCGACTAGCCTGGCCTTGGCTTATATAATGCACCAGAGGCCTTGGATAACAAGAGTCCTAGCCGAATACATTGGTGGAGAGGAGTCCTTGTCTTGATCACCAAGTATTGTGGAATACTCCTTGTATGCGGCATGGGCTGCCCGAAGTTGCCCATGAGTGAACCGCCATGGGGGTCCTCGGCCCAATCCACCTGGTCAGGAGACGATGTGGTGAGTACCCCCTAGTCCAGGACACCGTCAGTGTTTGCCAACTACCTCCGTTTGGCTCTCAAATCCAATGTGAGGTCATGGCTGATGCACCTGCCAGAGAACTCCATCACGTCATGGGCTGACATGTGCCATGATTTCATTGGTACCTTTACCGGCGGCCGTCAAGAGCCAGGTCGACCTAGCGATTTGCAGCTTCTCTAGAAAAAGGAAGAAGAGACCCTCGGTAAGTATTTACAGAGATTCAGCAAAGACCGTGGAAACATCCTAAATATCCATCCAGCGACTGTGATTGTTGCCTTCCAGTCCAATGTGTGCAACCGCCAGATTCGTTCCAAGATAAATGTGCGGTTGCCCAAGACTGTGAAGGAGCTTTACACCTTGGTGGATAAGTGTGCTCGGATGGTGGAGGGAAGGAAGTTTCCTGGAGAGGAAGATTGCACCAATGTTGATTCAAAAGATGATGATGAATCAGCCAGCCAGAAGAAGAGCAAGAAACACAGTAAGAAGCGGAAGGATAATGCAGTGATGACTGTTCAAGGATCGGGTAAATCTAGTACCAGCAAGAAGGCCAAGGCTGAGGTCCCCGGCAAGGAAGCTGTTGTGTGTGCTAACTACCGAGAGGCCGCGGCTGCCGAGAAGACTGGGAAAGGTGATGGGCTGTATTGCAAGATTCATCAGACCAAAGTCCATGATCTTCAAGAGTGTTATCAGGTTGAGCAGCTTGTTGAGAGACAGAGAGCAGAGTATGAGAAGCGCAACATGGAAAAAGGTCATAATGTCACTAGAAGTAAGGGCCGAGGCGGTGAAGTAAATTGCCCCGGCAAACCCTTTAGAAACTAAGGAAAACCCGCCAGGGGTCGAGAGAAGGAAACCTATGATGATGAGAGTGATGGGGGGATGAATAGGAAACCAGTGAGCAGGAGTTTCAAAAGGCCACTAACGCCTCGTGCATTGACCGGGGTGCATCTTTGCACACTTCTCACTGCCAGCTTAAGCGATGGGCACGAGAGGTTAATGTCATGGAACCAGTGCCGAAGGCCGGAAGCCGCTCAAATGGTCACACACGCCCATCATCTTTGACGGGGAGGATCATCCTAACCGCACCACAGTGGTATGGTGTTTGCCATTGTTGGTCTCTCCAACAATTAGAAACCTCAAGGTCACAAAGATATTGGTGGACAGTGGGACAGGGTTGAATCTGATTTCCCCGGCAGTCATCAGCAAACTCCAGAGAGGGGAAGACGAGTTGAAGGCCACCGGCATGTTTCAAGGAATTAATCCAGGCAGGAGTTATCCTAAGGGAAAGATAACGTTGCCGGTGACGTTTGGGGGAGAGCTGAACTACCAAACTGAGAAGATTGTGTTTGATGTGGTTGACCTCCCCCTGCCGTGCAATGGGATTCTTGGATGCCCAGCCCTGGCTAAGTTCATGGCGGTAACCCACTATGCCTACAACACTTTGAAGCTGCCTGGGCTGCTGGGAGTCATTGCTATCGCATAAGACGAGAAGGATGGAATCATTTGCGTGGACAAGATGTATCGGGATGCAGTCGCGGCAGAGGCAACGGCAGCAAGAGTTCCCTCCAAAGAGAATAGAGTAAAGAAGAAGGATTGTAGGGACTCCGGCACAGAATCCAGGAAGCATGCCCCCTCCGAGTGCATGGCACCCGTTGATGATGTGTCGGAGTGTTCCAACAGTAAGAGATCCAAGGTTGCTGCACCCCAAGTGAAGAAGGTCCCGGCAGGGCTGACTGGCGTTGATGGTACTTTCACTATCAGCGCCACCCTCGATGACAAATAGGAAAGCGCGCTCGTTGCCTTTATGCAGGCGAATATCCATGTGTTTTCCTGGCAACCATTTGATACCCCTGGTGTTCCTAGGGAGGTAATCGAGAACCACCTTGCTGTTTGCCCACACGCCCGACCTGTCAAGCAGAAAGTCCGAAAGGAGGCTTTGGAGAGGCAGCAGTTCATTGTGGAAGAGATCAAGAAACTTGAATCAGCTGGTTTGGTCAGAGGAGTGCCGCACCCCACATGGTTGGTGAATCGAGTGGTAGTCCGAAAGGCTAACGGAAAGTGCATGATTTGCATAGATTTCACATATCTAAACAAAGCCTACCTGAAGGACCCGTTTCCCTTGCCGCGTATTGATCAGATTGTGGATTCCACTTCAGGCTGTGATTTGCTTTCCGTTCTGGATGCATATTCTGGGTATCACCAAATCTTCATGTCCAAGGAAGATGAAGAGAATACATCGTTCATCACTCCATATGGTACATACTGTTTTGTCTACATGCCATTTGGATTAAAGAGTGCCGGTCCACTTTTGCAAGGGCTGTCCAGATTGGTTTTGAGCCACAACTGCACAGAAACATTGAAGCTTATATGGACGATATTATGGTCAAGACCAAGGATAGAGCCACTCTTATTCAGGATTTGGAGGAGAAGTTTGCTAATCTGCGCAAGATCAACTTGAAGCTCAACGTGGAGAAGTGTGTGTTTGGCATTCCCTCCACCAAGCTGCTTGGGTTCTTTGTGTCCCATCGGGGGACCGAAGCAAATCCAGACATGATTAAAGCTATTGAGTAGATCCAGGCACCAATGACAGTTAAGGATGTGAGGCGTCTAACAGGATGCGTTGCCGCGCTAAGCAGATTCATCTCCAAGTCTACCGAGCGGGCCCTGCCGTTCTTCAAAATTTTGAAGAAGGCAAGGCCCATGAAGTGGACCCTGGAAGCAGATACATCTTTTCAAGAGTTGAAGACCCACTTGTGCTCTGTGCCTACCTTGGTTGCTCCCAAACCACAAGAAACATTGCCGCTATACTTAGCAGCAACCAACTAAATGTTTAGTGCAGCTTTGTTGGCACAGCGGGAAGTAGATGAGGCAGAGAGTGAGTAAAGACCGGCAAAGCCGGGGAAGGATCATGACAGCAATGAGCACGACAGCGGGAGCAACCCCAAGGACATGGCAAGGAAGAAAGTAGTGCAACGCCCAGTGTACTTCGTCAGCTCCTTGTTACAAGGGGCTTGATCGAGGTACTCTGGCGTGCAAAAGTTGATCTTTGGTCTTATCATGGCCTCAAGGAAACTGCGCCACTACTTCCAAGCCCATGAGATTACGGTTGTCACTCGTTTCCCGTTGCAAAGGATACTCCGAAACCCTGAGGCTACCGGTAGAATAGTGGAGTGGGCTTTGGAGTTATCTAGTTTTGGTTTGAAGTATGAGAGCACATCAACCATCCAGAGCAGGGCATTGGCAGAGTTTATTGCAGAATGGACGCCAACCCCTAACGAGGAAGTACCAAAGACACCTATTCCCGGCAAGGAATCCCCCCAAGAATGGATCATGTATTTTGATGGTGCCTTTTCCCTACAAGGTGCAGGGGTTGGCGTGCTTCTTGTTGCCCCCTCTAGGGAGCACCAGAAGTATGTCGTCCAAAAGCATTTTGCCAAGGAAGAGGCAACCAACAATACTGTAGAGTATGAAGAGCTCCTTGCCGGGCTCAGGATTGCTGCAGAATTGTGAATTAAGAAGCTGATCATTTGAGTAGATTCACAATTTGTGGTGAGAAAAGTCAATAAGGATTATCAAAGTCCATTGATGGAGGCATACATTGAGGAAGTGAGACGATTTCAAGAGCACTTTGACGGATTGCAAACATAGCATGTACCCCGTGCGGAAAACAACATAGCTGATCATCTGTCAAAGTGTGCTGCGCAAAAGCTTCCTGTAGAACCAGGGACTTCTGTTCTCCATCTTACTCAATCCTTCGTATCCCTTGAGATAATGGCCCAGAAAAGGAGAAAGTGGGACTCTGATAATCCTCTCCCGGTAGAGCCGTCCGCTCCTGGCATGTGCTCCCGCAGTTGATGAGGTGCTGGCTGAGATACACAAAGGCATGTGCGGCTCCTGCATTGGATCAAGGGAATTAGTTGGGAAAGCATTCCGGCAAGGATTCTATTGGCCCACAACCCTCCAAGATGTGGTCGAGCTAGTCACCAAGTGTGAAGCCTGCCAGTTCCATTCCAAGAAAACACACCTGCCTGCCCAAGCTCTTCAGACAATCCTTCTATCATGGCCATTTTTGATCTAGGGGCTCGATATCCTTGGCCCCTTCCCCCGAGCAATCGGGGTCTTTGAATTTTTGTTCGTTGCTATTGACAAGTTTACAAAGTGGTCGGAAGTGACTATCGTGAGAAAGGTGACAGCTCAGTCAACTATCAAGTTCTTAAAAGAATTGGTGTGCCATTTTGGAGTCCCGGCAAGGATCATTTGTAGCCTTCTTCAATAAATAAGAGTGTCGAACCCAACGAGGAGCTAAAGGCAGTACAAATATCCCCTCAAGTTCTATCGACTACCGATACAACTCCATGCACACTTGACGTTTGCTTTACCTAGAACAAGTATGAAACTATTTTGCAAGAATAAATCTAGGAGTACTTTGCGAGAATGAAACTATGAATAAATTGCAAGGTAATAAAAGGAGATAGCTTTTGTCAACAAGAAAGTCATTTGTCCCTAGGCAATCGATAACAAGTACCGGTAATCATTCTTGTAATTTTATATGAGGGAGAGGCATGAGCTAACATACTTTCTCCACTTGGATCATATGCACTTATGATTTTACCCCTAGAAAGAATCCGCAACTAATAAATATCATTAAGGTCGTGAAACCCAACCATAGCATTATGTATCAAGTCCTCTTCACTCCCATATGCCATAATCCACTTATCCACATTTAGGCTGCTGTCACCCCCGCAACACTGACAATAAGCAGACCATGAACGTATTGCAACACCCTACAACAGGGATCCCCCACGTTTGCACGAGATAGAGGGCACTATAGGACAGCACCATAAATAAAATATACAATCCTACCAACCAAGATCATGATTAACCCACAGGACAAAAGGGATCTACTCAAACATCATAGGATAGCCAAATATCATTGGGAAATAATATATGGAGTTGAGTACCATGTTCAAGTAGAGATTACAACAGGGAGAAGGGGTGTTACACCATTGCAAAGAGGGGGAGAGAGTTGGTGTTGACGGTAGCAATATTGTTGATGTAGATTGCCGTGACGATCGTTGCCCCGGCGGCACTCCGCCGCCACCGGGAGAGAGGGGGAGAGAGCCCCCCTCCTTCTTCTTCTTCCTTGTCCTCCCCCTAGATGGGAGGAGAGTTCCCCCTCTGGTCCATGTCCTCCATGGCGCGGAGGGGCGGGATCCCCTCTAAGATTGGATCTCCCTTTATGTTCTCTTTTGTTTCGCATTCTCCAGATCTGGCCGAAAACAGTATCTTATATTACGGGAGATCCGTAACTCCAATTGCACTGAGATTTTAACACGAATTTTTTCCGGATATAAGCTTCATTGCGCCCGAAGCATAGCTCCAACCAACGTTCGAGGAGGGCACAACCCACCACCATGCGCCAGGGGCCTCTGGTGCACCCTGGTGTCTTGTGGGCTTCCATTTGTGATGATTCCAACTCCCAAAAATCACATATATTCCAAAATAATTCTCTGTGAAATAATATTGCATTTGGACTTTGTTTGATATGAATACTCTGCGATACAAAAAACATGCAGAAAATAGGAACTGGCACTGGATCAATAGGTTAGTCCAATAAATCATATAAAAAGTTGCCAAAAATATGTGAAAGTTGTATAATATTGGCATGAAACAATCAAAAATATAGATACGACGGAGACGTATCAGCATCACCAAGCTTAATTCCTTTTCGTCCTTGAGTAGGTAAATGGTAAAAAAGATAATTTTTGATGTGTAATGCTACCTAGCATAAAATTGATCATATATCTAATCATGGCATGAATATTAAGACATAAGTGATTCAAAGCAATAGTCTATAATTTGACATAAAGACATCAATACTCAGGCATCCCAACAAACAATCATGTTTTTCAAAGTATCAACGCTAAAGAATGCTATCCCCACAAAATCATATAGTCTTATCATGCTCTGTCTTCTTAACACAAAGTATTTATCATGCACAACCCCAATGACAAGCCGAGCAATTGGTTCATACTTTTTAACGCGCTTCAGGTTTTGCAACCCTCACGCAATACATGAGCGCAAGCCATGGATAAAGCACTACGGGTGGAATAAAGTATGATGATAGGGGTAAATATAAAGAAGACAAAAAAGTAGAAAGTCCCACACTTATGCGGCTAACCAACGGGCTATGGAGATGCCCATCAATCATATCAATGCGAGGAGTAGGGATTGCCATGCAATGAATGCACTAAGAGCTATAAGTGTATGAAAGCTCAATACGAAAACTAAGTGGGTGTGCATCTAATCCTATAATGAAAAATTCCCACTAGTACATGAAAGTGACAACATAGGAGACACTCCATATGAAAAACATGGTGCTACTTTGAAGCACAAGTGTGGTAAAGGATACTAACAATGCCCTTTCTCTCTTTTTATATATTTTTTCTTTATTTATTTATTCTTTTTTCTCTTTTTTTTTCTTCTCTCATTATCCGGAGTCTCATCCCGACTTGTGGGGGAATCATAGTCTCCATCATCCTTTCCTCACTGGGGTACTTCTCTAAAAATTAATAATGATGATCATCACACTTCTATTTACTTATAACTCAAAAGAAACAAAAATTACAACTCGATACCTATACAAAGTATGACTCTATATGAATGCCTCTGGCATGTACCAGCATGTGCAATGATCTAGCGTAACATGTATGAAAAATGATGAATGGTGGCTGAGCCACAACTACTATGTCCGCTATATGATCATGCAAAACAATATGACAATGGATGCTCAAGTCATCAAACGGAAGCGGTGGAAGTTGCATGGCAATATATCTCGGAATGGCCATGGAAAAGCCATAATAGATAGGTATGGTGGCTATTCTGAGGAAGATGTAATAAGGCTTATGTGTGATAGAGTGTATCATATCACGGGGTTTGGATGCACCTGTGAAGTTTGGACCGACTCTCAATGTGAGAAATGGCAATGCACGGTACCGTAGAGGCTAGCAAATTGCAGAAAGGTAAGAGTGTGTATAATACATGGACTCACATTAGTCATAAAGAGCTCATATACTTATTGCAAAAGTTTATTAGCCCTCCAAGCAAAGTACTACTACGCATGCCCCTAGGGGGATAGATTGGTAGGGAAAGACCATCGCTCGTCCCCGTCCGCCACTCATAAGGAAGACAATCAATAATAAATCATGCTCCAACTTCATAGTGTAATGAGAGACTATACGTCCATGCTTCGGGAATCATAAACCTTAACACCAATATTCTTACTAACCACAACCATTTACTAGTACCTCCCACATATTCCATCTCTATATCGCAAAACTATTGCAAGGAATCAAACATATCATATTCAGTGATACATAAGTTTTATGTAGGATTTCATGACTAACCATGCAACTGACCAATTTATTTTAACTCTCTAAATACATATAAGTGAAGTAAGAGAGTAATTCTTTCTACAAAATACCATGCTCTAATAAATACAAGTGAACCAAAAGAGCATTCTTCAAACAACGGTTTGCTATGTGAAGAGAAACAGGCAATCCAAACTTCAAATGATATAAGTGAAGCACATGAAGCATTTCTATGAATCCACACTCAAAAGATATAAGTGAAGTGCAATGAGAATTCAATAAATCAACCATGGATTATCTCATACCAGCATGGTGCATAAAACAAAAATTAAAAGTAAACACAAAAGACGCTCCAAGATTCACACATATCACATGAACGAAAACATACTGATACTTGTTGAAGAAACACGGGATGCCTTCTGGGGCATCCCCAAGCTTAGACGCTTGATGTAGGATCGAATGTATGTCTAGAGGGGGGTGATTAGACAACTTGACCAACTAAAAATCTATCCTTTTCCCAATTTTAAGTCTTGGCAGATTTTAGCAACTTAGCACAAGTCAAGCAATCAACCTACACATGCAAGTCTAAGAGTATAGTAGCGGAATGTAAAACATTTCCATCTGAGTTAAAGGGAGGAGTTTGAAGGGAGCAAACGCAATGTAGACATGGATATTTTTGGCGTGGTTCCGATAGGTGGTGCTATCGTACATCCACATTGATGGAGACTTCAACCCACGAAGGGTAACAGCTACGTGAGTCCATGGAGGGATCCACCCAGGAAGGGTCCACGAAGAAGCATCCTTATCTATCCCACCATGGCCATCGCCCACGAAGGACTTGCCTCACTAGGGTAGATTTTCACGAAGTAGGCGATCTCCTTGCCCTTAAAAACTCTTTGGTTCAACTCCACAATCTTGACGGAGGCTCCCAAGTGACACCTAACTAATCTAGGAGACACCACTCTCCAAAAGGTAATAGATGGTGTGTTGATGCTGAAATCCTTGCTCTTGTGCTTCAAATGATAGTCTCCCCAACACTCAACTCTCTCTCACGGATTTGGATTTGGTGGAAAGAAGATTTGAGTGGAAAGCAACTTGTGGAAGGCTAGAGATCAAGATTCATGTGGTTGGAATGGAATATCTTGGTCTCAACACATGAGTAGGTGGTTCTCTCTCAGAAAATGTATGCTGGAAGTGTAGGCATGTTCTGATGGCTCTCTCCATGAATGAAGAGTGGGTTGACGGGTATATATAGCCTCCACACAAAATCTAACTGTTACACACAATTTACCAAACTCGGTGGGACCGAGTCATGAAACTCGGTCACACCGATTTAGTTCATAATGTGAACGTTAGGTTTTTCGATGGGACCGACATGTCAACTCGGTGGGACCGATTATATTAGGGTTAGGGCATAACGTAATCTCGGTGAGACCAATCACATAAACTCGGTGGGACTGATTTCTGTGATAGGCAAATAGAGAGTTGTTCAGGCAAACCCGGTGGGACCGAATCACTCATTTCGGTGAGACCGAAACGTTACGAAAGGGAAACCAAGAGTTTGCATTGCGAACTCAGTGGGACCGATCGCTCATCTCGGTTGGACCGAAACGTTACGAAGGGAAACAGAGAGTTTGCAATCCCATCTCGATGAGATCGAGATCCCTATATATCGGTGAGACCGTACTGACTAGGGTTTCTGGCAGTGGCTATGTCAAATGAACTCGGTGGCTCCGGATAGATCAAATCGGTAGGGCCGAGTTTGACTTTTGGTTTGGGACATATGTGGATATGAGAAAGTTGTTGAGGGCTTTTGGATCATATCACTAAGCATTTTGAGCAAGCAAGCCATTAAGCAACACCTCATCCCCTTTTAATAGTATTGGCTTTTCCTATGGAATCAATGTGATCTTGGATCACTAAAATGAAAATGTAGAGTCTTGAGCTTGAGCCAATGTGTGTCCTTAGCATTTTGAGGGTTCCACATTCCTAGTCCATGCCATGCCAATCATTGAACTTTCTGAAATGATCATCTTGAAATAGCATTAGTTCAATGAGCTATATATTGTTAGGAATTACCAAAACCACCGAGGGATAGTTGCACTTTCAATCTTTTCCTTTTTGGTAATTGATGACAACATGTAGATCAAAGCTTCGACAAATGATAGTAAGATTTTAAATACATCATCGCTTTGAGAAGTATGTGATAAGTAAGAGCTCCCCCTAAATTTGTGTATTATTTGAAATTTGCTTTTAAATGCAAATGCACAATCAATTAGGATCATGGGTTACTCTTCCATGTCACATACATCTTGGTGGAGCGCTCAAAATGATAAAAATTAAAAAAACATGAGCTCATCACCAAGGCAAAGTGAATGATCATATATGAGATATAAAAGATAATATCATTCAAGCATAAGCATTAATGTAGGATATGATCAAACACATGATCATACTAGTATCTCACACACAGACATAAAGTATCAAACAAGCACACACAAAAGTTTCAACCAAATAGCAAAAGAGACCAAAGAAGCAGAAGGACTCTTTCTCGAAGCCTATGATCTATACATTTCACCCCCTTTGGCAACAAGTTACCAAAAAGTTTGAAAATGCATAGTGTTGTGCATCTCTCTAGGCATGATCTTCGGGAGGTGGTGTTGAGAGGACTGCAAGGACGAAAGCATCTGTAGATGTTGTTGGAGCTGGTGGAGTGGCAACTGGAGGTGGCACTGAAGATGTAGCTCCTGGTGCTCATGTAGTTGCTCTAGTGTCATCCATGGGCTCTGCAGCAGATCTCTGACCTCTAGGCACTCTCTGAAAAGCATATGTGGTAGCCTGCCCTTTCTTCTCCTCACCTTCTTCCTAGAGCTGCTCAACAACCGTCTACATCTCTGTCACTTTAAGATCAAGATCATAGAAATTTGTTTCAATGATCCTCCCCAAGCTCTCCTGGTTTTCAGTCAGGGTGGCCAAGCCCTTCTCAATCCTCCAAGTTGCTTGAATCAGATATGCAAGTTGATCTTGTTTTGACTTTAGGAACACTTGAGATGCCTCTTCAACACTTGGCATATTTGTAGCTGTCTCAGCCTTAGCCTTCTCTCTCTTTTCTTGTGCTTGCACAGATGTGGGATCTTCTTCATTCATCACAACAGTGTTGTCCTCAAATTCTGGTCTCAAGGGTAAATTCTCCTTATCCAATAGGTAGGTGCGTGTGCCCATCTTGGAGTTGATGAGCACCTAAACATGTGGAGCATACCCACAAGATCTCTTCTGATCTGCAGCTGTCCTCTTGATTGTTTCAACAATCACACTCATAACCTTGAACTTCTAAGGCACATCAAATATCTGCAGCAAGTTGATTGAATGGCCTCTGATCATCTTGTGATATTCAGATTTGCGCAACAATGTATGCCTCAATATAGTGTTGATTGTAGCTAAGCTAGACAACAAGTAATGAACAGATCCAAACTTATGTGTTTCCAAGGCTTTATCTGGAATATCCTTGTACATGTTGGCCATTGTGTTGTGGTCTTTCTTCTTCTTGGCATATAAATCCAAGTCATCTTCATGCTCTTCAGGAGCATTTATCAATTTTGCCCACTCATCAATAGTTGATTGGTACCTTGTACCCTCAGACATCCATACAATTCTACCATCTGGATAAAAATGTGCTATGGAGTTGAATTGCATGATGAGTTCATTGTTCCATTTTTCAGCTTCTGACCCACAAAGATGTCCACACGACACTTCCTAAAGCTCTCATGTACTCCTGGAAAATGATCTTCATTCTCATCAATGTACTTCCAGTCTGCCCACTTCATCTCACATACTATGGGATTCTTGTCTAGCAAAATGGTTTCATAGAAATCTTGCTGCTCTATGGTATGGAACCTGTAGTACACTTGAGTCCTCCTCACAGCATAAGAGTCACTTTGTCTCCAAAGTCTGAGACCTGCATCCTTCCTGATGTTCATATCTTCTACCATTGGATGGCTGTCATCATGATCTGGAATTTTTGGTTTAAGCTTCCTAAGCACTTGGGCTTCAACATCTTCTTCTTCAATCTCAGGCACTGGGGCCTTGTTCTTTTCTGAAGCTGGAATGTTCCTTGTGCTCCTCTTGGGCTTTGAAATCTTTGGAGCTTGAGCAGAAGCTTTGGGGGCGGTCTTGGGCTTTGAAGAGGCAGCCCTAGACTTAATAGCATCCCCCATCAGCTTTGGGGACTTTGATGCTGGTGCAGCATCCTCTTCCTATTCTTCATTTGATGAGTGCTTCTCAAATTCTGCCATTAGATCCACCTTCTTGCACCATCTTCCTCTCTTCCTTTCCTTTTTCTTCTCGCCCTCACTAGCAGCCTCTCCTCCAGTTGACTTGGAAGGTTCCTGAGTGGAGGCCCTGGCCTTAGACATAGGAACTCTTTTGGCAGGTGCCCTCTTGTGCATTCCAGGATTTGTTGCAGCAGTAGCTCAATATTCCATCTTCAACACTTTCTTCTTGGAGCTCACTTATTCCTTAGTAGCCACATAGTCCTCATCCTCTGAGTCTGAGGTCTTCTTCTTCCTTGTTCTAGTGGCTGCCTTGGGCAAATTGCTTGGAGTGCTGCTGCTGCCATCATCATAGCTGCTAGAGGGACTAGTGCCCTCACTCATGTTCACTTGCTCTTCTGATTTGTTCCGGCTATCACTCTGAGCTGACATACTGGCAAAGCAAACTGACAGCAGACCGTGTGAATGGATATAGATGAGATAGAGTGGATGAGCATCACAAAGTGCAGAGTTTTTGCAAAACAAATGAGTCAAAAACTTAGTTTTAGTTTTCCATGGAAAGCATTTCGGAGCTACCGATTTCTTAAACTCGGTGACACCTAAGAAAATTTTGGAGTCTAAACTAATCACATCGGTCAGACCGAGTCACAGTTCGATGACTTTGAGATTGCTAGGGTTTCACAAAGAGTCGAACTCGGTCACACCGATATGCAACTTTTGGTTAGACCGAAAAAGTGCAAGTGCAATGGCCTAAGCCAAATCGATGAGACCGATTTCCACAACCTGCATGGTCGGTCTGAGATGAGTTCGGCGGAAACCTAACCCTAAATTTTTTAATCAAACCTAATCTAATGGAGATTTTCTCTGGATAGATTGATCTCAGACATGGTAAAGAACATGGCATTTGCTTTGTGCTAAGAATCAGAGGTAAGAACAACACAAAGTTTCGAACTCATACCCTAGTTCGGCGGTGAGTTTGCTACGGCGGCAAAGGCGGGGTTGAAATCCATTGATGGCGACGGAGACCAGCGGCGGGAGGTCACTGGCGATGAGAGTATGATCCAGAGACCCGAGGCGGCCGAGCAGGACACGCGCGGGATGGAGGGTTTTGAAGAAATTTCCAAAATCTCACCTGTCGGTATAGATATCCTGACCCTGTCAGTGTGACCGAGTGGAACAACTCGGTGGCATCGAGATGCGGAATCGCAAGAGGTTACTACAACTCGGTGTGACCAAAAAGTTCAAATCGGTTGCACCGAGATTGAAAACCTAGATCAACTAAGTGAACTCGGTGTGACCGAAGTGTATTTATCGGTCAGACCGAAATGCACAGAGAGGTTTTGGAAGTTTAAGTCTATGACTCAAAGTGCTCCTCACACAGAGTGGTTCGAATTTGACTTGATCAAACTTTGTGATGTAGCATGAATAGAGTTTGAGACGAGAAAATCATAGATAGCTAGAGGAAGTTCTTAGGCATTCTTGTCCATCCACTTGGCAAAAGAGAAAAGGCCAAACAATCAAAGCAACAAATGGATGTCCTCGAATGAGTAAATTATGCAGCCAACATGCCCACACAATAAAATGGCAAAAGAAATATGTGACAAAGCATGCACAAACACTCTAGCATCTATCAAGCAATTAGAGATGACTAGGTCATCTATATATGAGTATATTGACTTAGGAGTCAAATGAGAACATTTGCTCATAGGTCATACTCATCGTTTAAGCACAAGTGGGGTTACCACATTTACATAAAGCATTGTTGTGTTCACACCAATAGAGTTGCTTTAGCTCAATTGTTAGAGTAAAGCTCCCCCTAGATGTGATATCGCCGTTAAGAGGGATGAACTAACCTTTGGTTTTGTCGATGATGACTTCATGTACATGTTGAAGATGTGGATGCTCATTGTTGATGTAGATCATTTGGAGCAATCCATTGGAGTGAGTTGCACTTTCGATACCTACATCGGTTAGTCCCACAAGGAACAAACAAGGATATACATAGACATAGAATGAAGTTCATACATGATGATGTCCATGAAAGCATTGAGTTACCTTGCCCCTTGTCTTACCAACAAGAGGGCTTGTGACTCCTTGAACTAGTGCAAGCTGAGGAAGTTGTTTGCACTTGTCCTTGCCAAGATGATATGAGTGAAGTATGTTGGCGGAGTCACCCTTAAGAACTCTCTAGTTCTTCTTCTTCTGGATACACATCATCTTGATGGGAATCATTGGAGTGGTAGTCATACTTGATGAAGTAGAACTTGATGTAATGTTGGGTACCCACTTGACCAATGCCTTAGGAGCTTCTTCAAATGCATCAATCTCCTCTTGAAGCTTTTCCTTGCCTTTGTGCTTTTGGTCTTGTGGTGGAAGATCATCTTGAGCTTGTGTCCCTTAGAAAGAAGTAGGATCATACTTCTCTTGTTGAGGAACAAACTTTGTCTTTCGGTATTGATCTTCTTCCCACTCAACTCCATTGGCATTGAACTTCCGTTCAAAACCAAAACCTTGATTCTTCCGGTGTCTTCCTTGCTTGCGCACAATTTCGTCAAATTGCTTACTCCCGGCAAGGCTCTTGTAAACACCTTTCTCTATAATTCCCTTCAATAAGCTATTTTCTTGCTCAAGTGTAACTTGGCTAAGAGAATCGTTGGTGGAATCAAGAGAACTACTAGAAGCAACAGCATTGGATTTAACATGATTATTGTTACTACTAGAAGAAGAATCTTTCTTACTCTTGTTGCTAGATTTTACTTATGGCATGTAAGTAGACAAGAGTAAATGCAGGGCAATGTAAGAAGAACTTTTCTTGCGTAGATCATCATCGATTGCTTTTAAGAACCCATGCTCTTGCTCAAGGTTGAGCTTTTCAAAGCGTAGCTTCTCATGAGTCTTTAAAAGTTCTCAATGATCTTCCAAGGTAGTTTCATGAGCTAACTTAAGAGTGTTTAGTTCTTTAGTTAGATGCTCAATCTCCTTCTTATCATTGTCATTCATTTTATCTTGATTAGCATGACTAATAGCAAGTTCATCATAGTTTTCATCACTAGAGTTGTCAACAAGTAAATCGTCATCACCTAGCAAATCATCTTCATCACTATTTAAATCAACATACCCGGGGTGTGATACCTTTGGGCCTTTCGCCATGAAGCATCTTCCAATTCCTTCATTTGGCGAGTCAAATATGTCGTAGGAGTTAGTTGACACAAGTGCTAGACCGGCAACACCTTCATCTTGAGTATATTCAGAGTCGGAGTGATAACTTCTTTCAGAGTGATGGTCGGAGTCGGAGCCGGATACCCATTCACCAACGTGAGCTTGATGTCTTCGTTTTGTGTAGATCTTTGATGATTTGTCCTTCCTTTCCGAATCCTTGCTTCTCTGAGAGGTTCTTCGTTCATAACGATCATCTTTACTCCTCCTCTCCCTTGGAGGTGATTCTTCTCTTCTACTTCTCCTTTTGGGTGAATCTTCTATTCTTTTGTAGGGAGCCATTTACTCATTGGAGTAGTGTCTGGGTCTTCCACAATTGTAGCAATTACGCTCATGACTTGAAGATCTTTTGTCATTGTAGGACCTTGACTTGGAACTTCCTTCCTTGCTTCTACTCTTGTACAACTTGTTGAAGTTCTTCACCATTAGGTTCAATTCCTTATTGAAGGTTTGCTTCTCACTTGATGATGTAGGAGCATAACATGAGGCTTTGTAAGCACCACTTGACTTGTTGTGAAGCTCTTACTTACCCTTGAGTGACATCTCATGAGCAACAATTCTTCCAATGACTTCTGTTGGCTTCAAATTTTTGTAATTTGGCATCATTTGGATCAATTGCACACGATATCATATTTTCCATCCAAGGCTCTAAGGATCTTCTTGATGATAAATCTATCGGTCATCTCTTCACTTCCTAAGCCGGCAATCTCATGTGTGATGAGAGCAAGCCTAGAGTACATTTAAGCAACACTTTCACCATCCTTCATTTTGAACTTGTCAAGTTGGCTTTGAAGCACATCCAATTTGGATTCCTTGATGTAGTCGGTACCCTTGTGCATATCAATCAAAGTATCCCTAATTTCCTTTGCATTCTCAAGACGACTGATTTTGTTGAATTCTTCGGGGCACAATCCGTTGAAGAGGATATCGCAAGTTTGAGCATTGTATTGCAGCATATTCAACTCTTATGTGGTAGCTTCATGGTTCGGTTCTCTCCCATCAAAGAATTCACCTTGCAAACCAATACCCACAATAGCCCAACCGGCGGGGTTATGTCCAAGAATATGCATTTTCATCTTATGCTTCCAACTAGGAAAATTAGTGCCATCAAAGTAAGGACCTCTACAGTGGTAATTTCCCTCACTAGACGCCATACTCTCCTAGGTAGTGAAACCAATTCTATGATCACCAAAAGCTATGGAAATCAAGGAAAATGGAGACCAAAGCTCTGATACCACTTGTAGGATCGAAAGTATGTCTAGAGGGGGTGATTAGACTACTTGACCAAATAAAAATCTATCATTTTCCCAATTTTAAGTCTTGGCAGATTTTAGCAACTTAGCACAAGTCAAGCAATCAACCTAGACATGCAAGTCTAAGAGTATAGCAGCGGAATGTAAAACATTTGCATATGAAGGTAAAGGGAGGAGTTTGGAGGGAGCAAACGTAATGTTTACATGGAGATTTTTGGCGTGGTTCCGATAGGTGGTGCTATCCTACATCCACATTGATGGAGACTTCAACCCACGAAGGGTAACGGCTACGCGAGTCCGTGGAGGGCTCCACCCAGGAAGGGTCCACGAAGAAGCAACCTTATCTATCCCACCATGGCCATCGCCCACGAAGGACTTGCCTCACTAGGGTAGATCTTCACGAAGTAGGCGATCTCCTTGCCCTTAAAAACTCTTTGGTTCAACTCCACAATCTTGACGGAGGCTCCCAAGTGACACCTAACTAATCTAGGAGTGATGATGAACTCCTTGCTCTTGTGCTTCAAACGATAGTCTCCCCAACACTCAACTCTCCCTCACGGATTTGGATTTGGTGGAAAGAAGATTTGAGTGGAAAGCAACTTGGGGAAGGCTAGAGATCAAGATTCATGTGGTTGGAATGGAATATCTTGGTCTCAACACATGAGTAGGTGGTTCTCTCTCAGAAAATGTATGCTGGAAGCATAGGCACTTTCTGATGGCTCTCTCCACGAATGAAGAGTGGGTGGAGGGGTATATATAGCATCCACACAAAATCTAACCATTACACACAATTTACCAAACTCGGTGGGACCAAATCATGAAACTCGGTCAGACCGATTTAGTTCAAAATTTGAATGTTAGTTTTTTCGGTGGGACCGACATGTCAACTCGGTGGGACAGATTTCATTAGGGTTAGGGCATAACGTAATCTCAGTGAGACTGATCACATAAACTCGGTGGGACCGATTTCTATGATAGGCAAACAAAGAGTTGGTCAGGCAAACTCGATGGGACCGAATCGCTCATTTTGGTGAGACCGAAATGTTATGAAAGGGAAACAGAGAGTTTGCATTGTGAACTCGGTGGGGCCGATCGCTCATCTCGGTTGGACTGAAACGTTACGAAGGGAAACAGAGAGTTTGCAATCCCATCTCGGTGAGACCGAGATCCCTATCGATGAGACCAAACTAGCTAGGGTTTCTGGCAGTGGCTATGTCAAATGAACTCGGTGGCTCCGGATAGATCAAATCGGTAGGGCCGAGTTTGACTTTTGGTTTGGGACATATGTGGATATGAGAAAGTTGTTGAGGGCTTTTGGATCATATCACTAAGCATTTTGAGCAAGCAAGCCATTAAGCAACACCTCATCCCCTTTTAATAGTATTGGCTTTTCCTATGGACTCAATGTGATCTTGGATCACTAAAATGAAAATGTAGAGTCTTGAGCTTGAGCCAATTTGTGTCCTTAGAATTTTGAGGGGTCCACATTCCTAGTCCATGCCATGCCAATAACTGAACTTTCTGAAATTATCATCTTGAAATACTATTAGTTCAATGAGCTATATGTTGTTAGGAATTACCAAAACCACCCAGGGATAGTTGCAATTTCACTTGAGTATCCTTGAATATTTAATTGGGGTGCCTTGAGCATCCCCAAGCTTGATCTCTTGCCTCTCCTCCTTCTCCTCATATCGAGACCTCGTCGATCTTTGATACTTTCATCTAGACAAAACTCAGCAGAAGACTTGGTAAGATCCGTTAGTATAATAAAGAAAATCACTACTTTAAGTACTATTGAAAACAAATTCATATTTTTTTCACTGTAGCAACAGCAATATAACTTTTCCATGGCTTATACCACCGATAAAAATCAATAGTTTCATCAAAACAAGCAAAACAATGCATCAAAACCAGAATTTGTCTTAAACAGGACAGTCTGTACTAATATGAACATTCGCCATACTTCTGGTAATCCCAAAATTCTGAAAAAACTAGGAAAAATAAACATTTTGTATAGCAAGAATTTTCAAAAACTTTTAGAACCTTTCAACGTTCCAGTACAAACTGTAAAATTGCGCACTACAGCCAAAGTTTTTGTTTCTGCACCGCACATACCAACACTACTAGGGAAAACCTTATACACAGAATCTTAGTAGCAGCGCGGCTCAAAAAGGAGCGCTGCTGCTAATTAGTAGTAGCGCGGGTGCGGGAAACTCGCTACTGACAAGCTTTTAGCAGTAGCGCGCTCGGTGTAAACCGCGCTGCTACAAATATCGACTGGCAGTGCCCACCAACCTCCATTTAGCAGTAGCACGGTTCCGCGAGCCGCGCTACTGCTATGGATGTAGTAGTAGCGCGCTTTTCCTAAGGTCGTTGCTGCTAAATTTGAAATTGGGACACTTTTTGGTCCCGGTTAGCAGTAGCGCCATTGCCGAAAGAGCGCTCCTGCTACTTCCTTAGCAGCAGTGCGTTTTAGGTCTCGCGCTACTGCTAATCCGCACCAACCCACCACCTTTTCCCCACCCGTCCCTCCCCCTCCCCCTCCTCTCTTCCCTTTCCCCTACCTCCCACATGCTCCCGCTCTCACTCTTCTTCTTCCTCAATACTTCTCCCCCATTACTCTCCCTCTTCTATCTACCTTTCTCTTTCTTCATTACTCCTACCTAACTACACCACCTCCATTAATGCATCTCCTTTCTCTTTTTCCTCCCCCTCCACTAGTTGAAGTTGTCTCCTCCCAAATTAGGTAGCTAGGTAGATGTAGCATTTAGTTAAGTGACCTATTTGCCCCCTAACTCGATCTATCTTTGTCAAGAAGAGCTTTGTGCACTTTTGATCTCCCTACAACATCATCTCCACCGTGTGCTCGATCTCGAGATAGAGGTGATTAAAATTTCATGCTTTTAGAAAATGGAAATATGTTTATGTGTGTGTGATATGTTTACAGAAATTGTTTGTGTGGCATGACTTGACGCCAAATTGTGCTTTTGAGTTGCCTATGTTTTGCCGAAATGTCGATTTATTTCCTTTTCAGTGAATCCCGGGCAAACTCTAGATCTATATATGTCCTATTTTTAAGGAATGTCATGTGTAGGATCGAAAGTATGTCTAGAGGGGGGTGATTAGACTACTTGACCAAACAAAAACTTAACCTTTTCCCAATTTTAGTTCTTGGCAGATTTTAGCTATTTTAGGACAAGTCAAGCAATCATCACACAATTCAAGCAAGCATGCAAAGAGTATATTGGCAGCGGAAAGTAAAGCATGCAACTTGCAAGAATGTAAAGGGAAGGGTTTGGAGAATTCAAACGCAATTGGAGACACGGATGTTTTTCCCGTGGTTCGGATAGGTGGTGCTATCCTACATCCACGTTGATGGAGACTTCAACCCACAAAGGGTAACGGTTGCGAGAGTCCACGGAGGGCTCCACCCACAAAGGGTAACGGTTGCGCGAGTCCACACAGGGCTCCACCCACGAAGGGTCCACGAAGAAGCAACCACCCACAAAGGGTCCACGAAGAAGCAACCTTGTCTATCCCACCATGGCCATCGCCCACACAGGACTTGCCTCACTAGCGGTAGATCTTCACGAAGTAGGCGATCTCCTTGCCCTTACAAACTCCTTGGTTCAACTCCACAATCTTGTCGGAGGCTCCCAAGTGACACCTAGCCAATCTAGGAGACACCACTCTCCAAGAAGTAACAAATGGTGTGTAGGTAATGAACTCCTTGCTCTTGTGCTTCAAATGATAGTCTCCCCAACACTCAACTCTCTCTCATAGGATTTGGATTTTGTGGAAAGAAGATTTGAGTGGAAAGCAACTTGGAGAGGCTAGAGATCAAGATTCATATGGTAGGAATGGAATATCTTGGTCTCAACACATGAGTAGGTGGTTCTCTCTCAGAACATATGAGTTGGAATGGTGTATGTGTTCTGATGGCTCTCTCTTCGAATGAAGAGGAGGTGGAGGGGTATATATAGCCTCCACACAAAATCCAACCGTTACACACAGTTTTCCAATCTCGGTGGGACCGAATCAACAAACTCGGTCGGACCGAAAATGTAAACCTAGTGACCGTTAGAGATTTTCGGTGGGACTGACATGCAACTCGGTAGGACCGATATGGTTAGGGTTTGGGCATAACGTAATCTCGGTGAGACCGATTACACAAACTCGGTGAGACCGAATTTGGTAATTAGCTAACCAGAGAGTTGGTCAGGCAAACTCGGTGGGACCGATTTGCTCTTTCGGTGAGACCGAAAAGTTACAAAGGGGAAACACTGAATTTACATTGCAATCTCGGTGGGACCGATTCGCTCTTTCGGTGAGACCGAAAAGTTACGAAAGGGAAACAGAGAGTTTGCAATCCCATCTCGGTGAGACCGAGATCCCTATCGGTAGAACCGAATTGCTAGGGTTTGGCAGTGGCTTATGACAAGTGAAACTCGGTGGCGCCGGATAGGAAGAATCGGTAGGACCGAGTTTGGCTTAGGGTTTAGGTCATATGTGGATATGGGAAAGTAGTTGAGGGTTTTGGAGCATATCACTAAGCACATGAAGCAAGAGGCTCATTAAGCAACACCTCATCCCTCCTTGATAGTATTGGCTTTTCCTAAAGACTCAATGTGATCTTGGATCACTAAAATATAAAATGAAGAGTCTTGAGCTTTTGAGCTTGAGCCAATCCTTTGTCCTTAGCATTTTGAGGGTTCCACTTTCACATCCATGCCATGCCAATCATTGAGCTTTCCTGAAATAATCATCTTGGAATAGCATTAGCTCAATGAGCTATATGTTGTTATGAATTACCAAAACCACCTAGGGATAGTTGCACTTTCAATCTCCCCCTTTTTGGTAATTGATGACAACATATAGATCAAAGCTTCGACAAATGATAATAAGCATGAAATATATCGTCGCTTTGAGAAGTATGTGATAAGTAAGAGCTCCCCCTAAGTTTGTGCATATTTAAAATTTGCTTTGGACTGCAAATGCACAAGGAGTTAGAGTCATGGGTTACTCTTCCATGTCACATACATCTTGGTGGAGCGCTTAAAATGATAAGAATGAAATACATGCACTCATCACCAAGAATAGTGAATGATCACATAAGATAGATAAGATAATAGCATTAAGCAAGCATTAAGTGTAGCTTATGATCAAACACATGATCATCAATGTCTCACAAGCAATGACATAGTATCTCAAGCACTCAAAAGCAAACAAGTTCGAAAAACCACCAAATAAAGCAAGAGAGAAAAAACAACACTCTCTCTCTCTCGAAGCCTATGATCTATACATCTTCTCCCCCTTTGGCAACAAGTTACCAAAAAGTTCCTAGAAAATGCATAGTGCTAGATCGACGCTCAGGCTTGATCTTCTGGTGGTGGTGGAGTCCGGATCACTCCAAGGACGAAGGCTTCTGTAGATGCTGAAGTAGACGCTGGAGTTGGAGCTGAAGTAGATGCTGGAGCTGGTGGAACTGAAGCTGTAGCTGGTGCAGAAGTGGTGGCTCTTGTGTCAGCAACTGGCACGGCAGACGACCTCGGACCTCGTGGCACTCTGGCAAAGGCATGAGTGGTAGTCCTGCCTCTCCTCTCCTGCATGTCATCCTGGAGCTGCTCCACTGCAGTCTGAATCTCTGTCACCTTGACATCCAAGTCATAGAACTTTTGTTCCATGATTCTCTCTAGGCTTGCCTGGTTCTGAGTTAGGGTGGCTAGTCCTTTCTCAATCCGCAGGGTGGATGCAATCAGGTAACCAAGCTGCTCTTGTTTAGTCTTCAAGAAATACTCAGATGCCTCCTCTTGAGTTGGCATCTTGGCAGCTTTCTCCTTCCTTGCCTTCTCCTTCTTTGCTTGTGCTTGGGCAGACGATGGCTCATTCTCAGTCATGACAACTTGATTGTCCTCAAAATCTGGACGGATGGGCAGGTGTTCCTTGTCCAATAAATATATGCCCGTGCCCATCTTAGAGTTGATGAGCTCCTGAATTTGAGGTGCATATCCACAGCTCCTCTTCTGATCTGCTGCAGTCCTCTTGATAGTCTCTACTATGAGGCTCATGACCTTGAACTTCTGTGGCACATCAAAGACGTGAAGCAAGTTGATTGCATGGCCTCTGATCATCTTGTGATCTCCAGACTTGGGCAATAAGGTGTGCCTCAATATCCAATTGATGGTTGGCAGCCCTGACAGAAGATAATGCACTGAGCCAAATTTGAAAGTGTCAAGAGCTTCATTTGGAATTTCCTTGTACATGTTGGACATTGAGTTATGATCCATCTTTTTCTTGGCATAAATGTCCAAGTCATCTGCTTGCTCCTCTGGGGCATTGATCAGTTGAGCCCATTCAGCAACTGTAGATTGGTACCTCGTACCCTCAGACATCCAAGTTATCCTCCCATCTGGATAAAAGTGTGCCGTGGAGTAGAATTGCATGATAAGCTCCTCGTTCCACTTTGTGAGCTTCTGCCCAACAAAGTCAGCAACTCCACAAGCACTAAAGCTGTCATACACTCCAGGGTAGTGTTCCTCATTTTCCTTCATGTAGGTCCAGTCGACCCATCTCATGTCACAAACAATGGGCTTCTTATCTAGCAGCACTGTCTCATAGAAGTCCTGCTGTTCCTTGGTGTGAAATCTGTAATCCACAGCAGTCCTTCTCCTTGAAGCATACGGGTCTGCTTCTCTCCACTTCCTCAGCCCTGAATCTCTCCTGAGCTTCATGTCCTCAGCCACAGGATGAGCATCGTTGTGGTCTGGGATCTTGGGCTTGAGCTTTCTAAGAACTTGCTCTTCATCCTCTTCTTCAGCAACAGTCTCAGGCACTGGGGCCTTGTTCTTCTCAGCTGCAGGAATGCTCCTTGTATTCCTCTTTGGTTTTGGCTTGGAGGCAGCTTTGGGCTTAGATGCAGTAGCCCCTGATCTTATGGCATCACCCATCAGCTTGGGTGCCTTAGGTGCTGGTGCAGCTACCTCTTCTTCCTCTTCCTCTTCCATGATGGAAGCCTTTCCTAGCACTCTGGCTACGGTCTTCTTGACCCTTTCCTTCCTCTTCTTGCCTTCTGCAGCAACTGGCTCTTTGGGAGTGGGCTTCTCAGTTGAGGCTCTAGCCTTTGACATAGGCTGCCTGCCTGCTGGCCTTTTGATCTTTAGACCTGGCTTTGTGCCTTGAGCTGGCTCAACTCTCTTTGATGTGGCCTCTTCCTCTGCCACATAATCTTCATCTTTAGAGTCTGAAGTTCTCTTCTTCCTCTGTCTGGTGGCAGCTTTTGGCAGATTGCTTGGGGTACTTCTGCTGCCATCATCTGAAGAGCTGGAGGGACTAGTGCCCTCACTCATCTGCACTTGCTGCTCTGACAAGTTCTGGCTGTCACTCTGATCAGACATGCTGCAAGCTCTGACTGCTGACCCTGTGAATAGTTTATAGATGAGGTAGAATAGATGAGCATCACAAAATGCAGAGATTTTTGCAAAAGAATGATCCAAAAACTTAGTTTTAGTTTCCCACTGAAATCATCTCGGATCTACCGATTTTTAAACTCGGTGATACCGAAGCAGTTTTGGAACCTAAACTAGTGAACTCGGTTGGACCGAGTCACAGTTCGGTGGCACCGAGACTGCTAGGGTTTCACAGAGTTCCAAAATCGGTCACACCGATAAGTAATTCTCGGTCAGACCGAGTCTCACTTGTGCAATGGCATAAGCCAAATCGGTGGGACCGAGTTTTTCAACTCGGTGGGTCCGAGATGGTTTCGGCGGAAACCTAACCCTAAAATTTTCGAATCAAAGCTAATCTACGGGCGTATTGACTGGATAGGAGTGTTTCAATCGTGGCAAGAATCATGATGATCACAATGTGCTGAGAATTGGATTGGAGAATAGCACAAAGATCGAGTCCATACCCTAGCTCGGCGGAGACTCGCTACGGCGGCAACGGCGGGGCAGAATTCCCGTTGACGGCGACGGAGACCAGCGACTGGAGGCGGCTGGCGGCGAGAAGACGATCCGGAGACCACGTTGGCAGAGCAGGCTATCGCGCGGGCGAAGGGGTTCGGAGAAATTTCCAAATTTTGCCCGTGACTATATATAGCCCGACCCTGTCGGTGTGACCGAGTGGAACAACTCGGTGGCACCGAGATTCATAACTGCATGCAGTTACTGAAACTCGGTGTGACCGAAATGTTCAAATCGGTTGCACCGAGATCGAAAACCTAGATCAACTTAATGATCTCGGTAGGACCGAAAGTGGGGTATCGGTCAGACCGAGAATCATAAAGAGGTTTTGGAAGTTTAAGTCTATGACGAATCGGGGACTCCGAGCGCTCCTCACACAGAGTGGTTCGAATCTGACTTGATCAAATTTTGTGATGCAGCATGAATAGAGTTTGAGACGAGAAAAGCATAGATAGCTAGAGGAGGTTCTTAGGCATTCTTGTCCATCCACTTGGCAAAGGAAATAAACCCAAACGATCAAAACAACAAGTGGATGTCCTCGAATGAGTAAAATATGCAACCAGCATGCTCACACAATAAGATGGCAAATGAAATATGTGGCAAGGCATGCACAACCAATTCTAGCATCTATCAAGCAATTTGCGATGACAAGGTCATCTATATATGAGTATATTGACTTAGGAGTCAAGTGAGAACACTTGATCATAGGTCATACTCATCGTTTAAGCTCAAGTGGGGTTACCACTTTTACATAAAGCATTGTTGTGTTCACATCTTTAGAGTTGCTTTAGCTCAAGTCTTAGAGTAAAGCTCCCCCTAGATGTGATATCCCCCCTTGGAGGGATGAACTAACCTTGGGTTTCGTCGATGATGACTTCATGTAGATGTTGAAGATGTGGATGCTCAATGTTGATGTAGATCACTTGGAGCTATCCATTTGAGTGAATTGCACTTTCAATACCTACATGGGTTAGTCCCACAAGGAACAAACAAGGATATCCATAGACATAGAGTGATGCACACACAAGATGATGTCCATGAAAACTTTTAGGTTACCTTGTCCCTTGTCTTACCAACAAGAGGGTTTGTGACTCCTTGAACTAGTGCAGGATGTGGAAGTTGATTGCACTTGTTCTTGCCAAAATGATAAGAGTGAAGTATGTTGGCGGAGTCACCCTCAAGAACTCTCTAGTTCTTCTTCTTTTGGATCCACATCATCTTGATGGGAATCCTTGGAGTTGTAGTCGTACTTGATGAAGTGGAACTTGAAGTAGTCTTGGGAATCCACTTGACTAAGGTCTTAGGAGCTTCTTCAAATGCGTCAATTTCCTCTTGAAGCTTGTCCTTGCCTTTTTGCTTGTAGTCTTGTGGTGGAAGATCATCTTGAGCTTGTGTCCCCTTGAAAGAAGTATCATACTTCTCTTGTTGAGGAACAAACTTTGTCTTGGGGTATTGATCTTCTTCCCACTCAACTCCATTGGCATTGAACTTTCGTTCAAAACCAACGCCTTGATTCTTCCGGTGCATTCCTTGCTTGCGCACAATTTCCTCGAATTGCTTGCTCCCGGCAAGGCTTTTGTACACTCCTTTCTCTATAATTCCCTTCAATAAGCTATTTTCTTGCTCAAGTGTAACTTGGCTAAGAGAGTCATTAGTGGAATCAAGAGAACTACTAGAAGCAACAATATTGGATTTAGCATGATCATTGTTACTGCTAGAGGAAGAATCTTTCTTGTTCTTGTTACTAGACTTGACTTGAGGCATGTAAGTGGATAAGAGTAAACGCTTGGCAATGTAAGAAGAACTTTTCTTGCGGAGATCATCATTGATTGCTTTTAAGAACTCATGCTCTTGCTCAAGATTGAGCTTTTCAAAGCGTAATTTCTCATGAGCTCTTAAAAGTTCTCGATGATCTTCGAAGATAGTTTCATGAGCTAACTTAAGAGTGTTTAGTTCTTTAGTTAGAGCCTCAATCTTTTCCTTATCATTGTCATTCGTTTTATCTTGATTAGCATGATTAATTGACATTTCATCATAGTATTCATCACTAGAGTTGTCAATAAGCAAATCATCACCTAACAAGTCATCTTCATCACTATTGAAATCAACATACTCGGGGTGTGTTACCTTAGGACCTTTGGCCATGAAGCATCTTCCAATTCCTTCATTTGGTGAGTCAAATATGTCGTAGGAGTTGGTTGACACAAGTGCTAGACCGGCAACACCTTCATCTTGAGTATCTTCGGAGTCGGAGTGATAACTTCTCTCGGAGTGGCTGTCGGAGTCGGAGCCGGATACCCATTCACCAACATGAGCTTGATGTCTTCGTCTTGTGTAGCTCCTTGATGATTTTTCCTTCCTTTCCGAATCCTTGCTTCTCCGTGAGTATCTTCGTTCATAACGATCATCTCTACTCCTTCTCTCTCTTGGTGGTGATTCTTTGCTTCTTCTTTTTGGAGAATCTTCTCTTCTCTTGTAGGGAGCCGTACACTCATTGGAATAGTGTCCGGGTCTTCCACAACTGTAGCAGTTTCGCTCTCGACTAGAAGATCTTTTGTCATTGTAGGACCTTGACTTGAAGCTTCTATCTTTGCTTCTACTCTTGTAGAACTTGTTGAAGTTCTTCACCATTAAGCTCAATTCTTCATTGAAGTCTTGTTTCTCACTTGATGATGTAGGGGCTTCACATGAGGCTTTATAGGCACCACTTGATTTGTTGTGAAGTTCCTCTTTATCCTTAAGTGACATCTCATGAGCAACAATTCTTCCAATCACCTCCGTTGGCTTGAGATCTTTGTAATTGGGCATCATTTGGATCAATGTGCACACGGTATCATATTTTCCATCCAAGGCTCTTAGAATCTTCTTGATGATGAATCTATCGGTCATCTCTTCACTTCCTAAGCCGGCAATCTCATTTGTGATGAGAGCAAGCCTAGAGTACATTTCAGCGACACCTTCACCATCCTTCATCTTGAACTTGTCAAGTTGGCTTTGAAGCACATCCAACTTGGATTCCTTGACGGAGTCGGTACCTTCGTGCATATCAATCAAAGTGTCCCAAATTTCCTTCGCATTCTCAAGACGGCTGATTTTGTTGAATTCTTCGGGGCACAATCCGTTGAAGAGAATATCACAAGCTTGAGCATTGTATTGCAACATCTTCAACTCATCCGCGGTAGCTTCACGGTTTGGTTCTCTCCCATCAAAGAAGTCACCTTGCAAACCAACACACACAATAGCCCAAACGGCGGGGTTATGTCCAAGAATATGCATTTTCATTTTATGCTTCCAACTAGCAAAATTAGTACCATCAAAGTAGGGACCTCTACGGTGATAATTTCCCTCGCTAGACGCCATACTCTCCTAGGTTGTGAAACCAAGGCTATGACCACCAAAAGCTATGGAGATCAAAGCAAATGGAGACCAAAGCTCTGATACCACTTGTAGGATCGAAAGTATGTCTAGAGGGGGGTGATTAGACTACTTGACCAAATAAAAACTTAACCTTTTCCCAATTTTAGTTCTTGGCAGATTTTAGCTATTTTAGGACAAGTCAAGCAATCATCACACAATTCAAGCAAGCATGCAAAGAGTATATTGGCAGCGGAAAGTAAAGCATGCAACTTGCAAGAATGTAAAGGGAAGGGTTTGGAGAATTCAAACGCAATTGGAGACACGGATGTTTTTCCCGTGGTTCGGATAGGTGGTGCTATCCTACATCCACGTTGATGGAGACTTCAACCCACAAAGGGTAACGGTTGCGAGAGTCCACGGAGGGCTCCACCCACAAAGGGTAACGGTTGCGCGAGTCCACACAGGGCTCCACCCACGAAGGGTCCACGAAGAAGCAACCACCCACAAAGGGTCCACGAAGAAGCAACCTTGTCTATCCCACCATGGCCATCGCCCACACAGGACTTGCCTCACTAGCGGTAGATCTTCACGAAGTAGGCGATCTCCTTGCCCTTACAAACTCCTTGGTTCAACTCCACAATCTTGTCGGAGGCTCCCAAGTGACACCTAGCCAATCTAGGAGACACCACTCTCCAAGAAGTAACAAATGGTGTGTAGGTAATGAACTCCTTGCTCTTGTGCTTCAAATGATAGTCTCCCCAACACTCAACTCTCTCTCATAGGATTTGGATTTTGTGGAAAGAAGATTTGAGTGGAAAGCAACTTGGAGAGGCTAGAGATCAAGATTCATATGGTAGGAATGGAATATCTTGGTCTCAACACATGAGTAGGTGGTTCTCTCTCAGAACATATGAGTTGGAATGGTGTATGTGTTCTGATGGCTCTCTCTTCGAATGAAGAGGAGGTGGAGGGGTATATATAGCCTCCACACAAAATCCAACCGTTACACACAGTTTTCCAATCTCGGTGGGACCGAATCAACAAACTCGGTCGGACCGAAAATGTAAACCTAGTGACCGTTAGAGATTTTCGGTGGGACTGACATGCAACTCGGTAGGACCGATATGGTTAGGGTTTGGGCATAACGTAATCTCGGTGAGACCGATTACACAAACTCGGTGAGACCGAATTTGGTAATTAGCTAACCAGAGAGTTGGTCAGGCAAACTCGGTGGGACCGATTTGCTCTTTCGGTGAGACCGAAAAGTTACAAAGGGGAAACACTGAATTTACATTGCAATCTCGGTGGGACCGATTCGCTCTTTCGGTGAGACCGAAAAGTTACGAAAGGGAAACAGAGAGTTTGCAATCCCATCTCGGTGAGACCGAGATCCCTATCGGTAGAACCGAATTGCTAGGGTTTGGCAGTGGCTTATGACAAGTGAAACTCGGTGGCGCCGGATAGGAAGAATCGGTAGGACCGAGTTTGGCTTAGGGTTTAGGTCATATGTGGATATGGGAAAGTAGTTGAGGGTTTTGGAGCATATCACTAAGCACATGAAGCAAGAGGCTCATTAAGCAACACCTCATCCCTCCTTGATAGTATTGGCTTTTCCTAAAGACTCAATGTGATCTTGGATCACTAAAATATAAAATGAAGAGTCTTGAGCTTTTGAGCTTGAGCCAATCCTTTGTCCTTAGCATTTTGAGGGTTCCACTTTGACATCCATGCCATGCCAATCATTGAGCTTTCCTGAAATAATCATCTTGGAATAGCATTAGCTCAATGAGCTATATGTTGTTATGAATTACCAAAACCACCTAGGGATAGTTGCACTTTCATCAAGCCGAATTTTTGTACGACTTTGATGCATGCACGCATTTTTATAATCAATTTGTTTATTATTACCGTGCAGAGTTGACGATGGTCAGTGGAACGATGGTGGACAGGTGGTTGCGGTCGGCGATGCAGGACATGAAGGAAAATAACTGGATAGAGGTTTTATGTCCGTGTCGAAAATGCAAAGGAATAGTTTGGCTCGACCCCCATGATGATGGTCGTGTCGAAGCGCACCTGCTCATGACTGGTTTCATGGATGGCTATACTCGGTGGATAATTGAAGATGAGGATGACGATGTTGAGGATGCTGATGGGGCAGACAATGATGACACGGGGCAAGATGAAGAGATGATTGATAATGGCAGGGGGAAGAGGCCGGACATGGCGGCGGAGAAGGGGTCTGACATGGCGGAGGAGAAGGGGCCGAATATGGCGGCGGAGAGAACGACATGGACTCCACGCAGCAGAGTTCGTCGGTACTAAGTTCAATCGTGCGGGACCCTCATGTTCAAGCATTGCTTCGCAAGGAGACGAGTACTGAGAGAGCTGCTTCTAGAGAGGAGGCTAAGCTGGAGCAACTGGTGGTAGACTCGAACACTCCATTGTATGATGGTTGCAATCCTGAGGTGACCCGCTTGAGTTTCACGCTCCAACTCCTGAAGACAAAGGCTAAAAACAAATGGACCGACACTAGCCTCGATGAGCATCTCAAGTACCTAAAGGATGTTCTTCCCGCGGGTAATCTATGTCCTACTGTAAGTGCATCTAGTGCCACCCCTAGTTGGTTTTGGAGTATTGACGGCAAATTTGGTCGAGGGACTAATGTGTTTGTGAGAATTGTAGGATAACACAGGTAGTAGTCCCTCATTGATTCAGTTTACCTACCGGAGATGACCCCTAAAAATGTATGAAGACATTGACGACAATGGTGGTATGTGAAGATATTCATGTTGAAGACTATGACATGAGAAGACATTCAGTGAAGACTATGGAGTGCGAAGACTGAGTCGTATCGTTGTTTCTTTTTCTTCTTTGTTGACTCATAGGAACCACCGTACTCTCAAGTGGGGTCCAAGTGAACAAAGTCAGAATGACTGAAGTGATGCTCAACCCAAATCCTATGTCTTCGAGCAAAGACAATGAGAGCAAATCTTATCCAGAGTTGGATGAGCCAGTTTTGCTTGTAGCCCAAGTAAAGTTGCCGTGTGTGTTTGAAATATGACCGTTAGAACACGTGCCAGTTCCTTAGTGACCCAGGGTCATTTCAGACATATCAGGTCGGGTTGCCTAGTGGCTATAAATAGCCCACCCCCTACACCATAAATTGGTGGCTGCTCAGAGTTAGTGCACGGCTTTTGTCGTTTGAGAGCAACCCACCTCGAAGCCTTTGAGAGAGAGAAATCCTTGCGAGGACAAAGCCCAAACACCCAGAGCCAAGAGTGTTAGGCATCACTAAAGTCTTTCTGTCTGCGTGACTTGAAGACTTATTACACTTGAGGACTGTGAATCCTCCAGCCGGTTAGGCGTCGCGTTCTGAGCATCCAAGAGTCATTGTGGATCACCGATGAACGAAGTCTGTGAAGGTTTGGAAGTCTACCTTGAAGACTTACCAGAGTAATTGGGCGAGGACTGGGTGTCCTTAGCTCAAGGGGAATAAGGTGAAGATGCGGTCTTCTAAGTTGAATCTCAGCCTCCCTAACCAGACGTACAGTTGTCACAGCAACTGCAACTGGTCCAACAAATCCTGTGTCCTCAACAAGTTACTTGTTTATCCTCTCCCTCTCTTTACTTAGAATTTGTCCTCGTGAAGTCCTTGCATGTTTGCTGTACCTGTTTGACTTGAGTGCTTGACTACTATTGTTGTTTGTCTTCATACCCTCTTCCATCCTGATCGTTACTACTAAGCTGCTATTAGTCTTCGTACTTTCACGTTATTGCATACTTGAGTATGGCTTGCTTAGTGTAGTTTATCTTCCGTTGCATATCAATAGGGTCATTTCTATTGTTTGTCTTCGAAACTTCCATGTTTTGAAGACTTTCATAAAAATCGCCTATTCACCCCTCCTCTAGTCGATAACTAGCACTTTCAATTGGTATCAGAGCAAGTACTCCCTTGTTCTGTGTGATTCAGTTTAACCACCTGGAGTTTTAGCTATGTCAACTATAGGGATAATCAAAGTCTCCGCTGCTTGCCCCGTCTTCGATGGAACTGAATGTCCCTACTGGAAGAATAAGATGCGCATGCATCTTGAAGCCATTGATGTCGACCTCTGGTATGTCGTCAAGAACGGCGTTCCCAAGACTGGTGAAGGTGTCACTCCTGCTGATGTCAAGAAGTTCATTCAACTGGATTCTACAGCCAAGAACATCATCTGTGGTCATCTGACCAAAGGACAGTATGGCCGTGTGAGTGCTCTGGAAACGTCGAAGCTAGTCTGGGACTGGCTATCCAAGGTCAACGAAGGCGTCTCAACCCAGAGAGATCAAAGCATCAGTGTTCTTCGCAACCTCTTAAACCGCTTCAAGAGAGACGACAATGAAAATGTCCATCTCACATTTGATCGCCTCACCGGCATCACAAATGAGCTTCGTGCTCTCGGCGCCACTGAGATTACCAAGCATGAAATCGTCAAGACACTACTGAGATCACTTGACAGCTCCTTTAACACCCTTGCCCTCATGACACAAGAACGCCCTGACTTCAAGACACTCGATCTGTCTGATATACTTGAGAGGCTCAACACACATGAGTTCTAGCTTTCTGAGAAAAGAGATATCTATGGTCCCAACTATGGCCGAACTCGCGCTTTGAAGGCAAAAGTTGTTTCCTCATCTGAAGAAGAATCTGACTGCAGTTCTGATGATCCTGAAGACATTGGAAAGGAACTTGCTATGATTGTGAAGAAGTTCCAGAAGTTCACTAAGAAGAAGGGCTTCAGAAAGTCTTCACGATCCAGCTCAAGAAATGATGAAGCTTCCACTCATGACTACAAGAAGAGAACATGTCACAAGTGCAAGAAACCTGGACACTATATCTCTGAGTGTCCACAGTGGGACAATGAGAAGAAGAAGAAGAAGAGCAAGGAATATGATTCTGATGACAAGAAGAAGAAGAAGAAATCTTCAAAGTCTTCTTCCAAGTCCTCATCAAAGTCTTCATCTCATAAGAAGAGCTCATCTGGCAAGGCTCGTGCTTTTGTTGGCAAGGAGATGGATTCAGAGGAGGAGTCTGCTTCTGAGGAGGTGGAGGTGGAGTCTGGGGAGGAGTCCGACCCTGGCGTTGCAAGTCTGGCTCTAGCCACAGCCTATGTTGCCAAGTCCATCTTCAACACTGAAGACAATGACTTCCACACCAACGCTGAAGCTGATGATAAGGACGACCCTGCTCCCACCTACTGCTTCATGGCACGTAGTGCCAAGGTAAAATCATGTGTTGCTTACTTTCAAACATCAAGTGAAGATGACTCTGGTTGTGAATCCAATCCCAGCTACAAAACACTTGCTAAAATTGCAACTGAACAACAAAAAGCTATGGAACATACTCAAAAACTATTAGACAAAAGCAATGACCTGTTGGACGCGGAAATGACACGTTCACAGTCCTTAGTTGAAGACATAAAAAATCTTCATGCTAAGTACCAAGAACTTGAAAGTCGTCATGAAACACTCTCAACCACTCATGAAAAGCTCTCCTATGATTATCTTCAAAGGAAGCAAGAGCTTGAGAAATTGAGAGCGGCTCATGAAGATCTTCAAAAAGAGAATGAGTCACTTCGCGCTCAACAGATCAGTCCCGCTAAGGATGGTTTTGAACCACCATGTCTAAAATGCCTTGAGTGTGACAATGCTACCTCCGTTGCTGAATGTTCTACTGTTGCTACTGTTGCATTGTCTTCAACTACTGATGTGGTAACTAACCCCTCTGCAGAGGATACCACTACTATTGCTGATGAAAATGCTAGGTTGAAGACATTGCTTGAAACAGGGATGTATAAAAGTCTGAAAGGGCATCAGACACTTTGCGATGTCCTCAAAAAGCAGATTCTGAACTAAAACCCTAGGAAAGAGGGTGTTGGGTTCCAGAAGAAAATGAATGTTGATGGTTCCTACTGGAAGCCTGAGCAGTATCCCAAAACCACATGGGTTGCTGCAAAGGGACCTTCAGTGGATCCATCCACCTTATCTGGCTTTACCTGTGCTAACCCTATTATCATTGATGAATCCTTTGATGCAAACTATAAGCTGTTCAAGAATCAGAATGGTGAAGTGTTTGCCAGGTATATTGGTACTAACTGCAGGAATGGACCACCTATGAAGAAGATCTGGGTTCCCAAAAGCTGTCTTGAGAATCTTCCAGTGAATGTCATCATGACACCACCTGGGGAGAAGACAAACCCCAGACCTAAGGCGTCATATGGTCCAAAGGCTTCATACAGACAAAGGACTCACCTGAGTCACCCTAACACCAATGTTTTGCAGGGAAACCATACTCAAACTTATGAATATGAGCGTGTGTCTTCAAACCGCTATGTTCATAGAACTAAGAACTTCTCTGCTTATTCATATGAGTATCATTCATCTCCTGCAAGGCTATTTGCTAGGGCTCCAAAGCCAAAGTTCTCAGATGCTGCACTTAGACTCATTGCTTCTAAGCCACCCCTGAAGATGTGGGTGGTTAAGAAGAATTAACTTTCTTTTGCAGGGAAAGGTCTCCAGCCGAAAATCAAAGGCGTTTGATGCTATTGCTGGGGACCTAAAACATCTTGTAGGGCGCAAGATCAAATTCCCAAATGGTCTCACTATGTATTTTGTTCCTGAATCATTTGCCATTCATCCTATCAGTCCTAATCTTGATCTGAGCTTCAATAATCCTCTTGCCCGTCAAATGTTTATGCTTCACAATACTCTTGGTGAAGCCTATCCCCCTAACTGTACTATAGGGTATGACACCTCATGCTTCAGAATGGATTATGGACAGCGGATGCACTAATCATATGACTGGTGATCGAAGTCTTCTCATGGACTCAACCTTACTCCATCAGACAAGAGTCACATCACATTTTCTGACACTGGTAAAAGCAAGGTATTGGGTCTAGGTAGAGTTGCAATCTCAAAGGATCAGCACATGGATAAAGTGATGCTTGTTGAATCCCTTGGTTTCAACTTAATGTCTGTCTCGATGCTTTGTGACTTAAACATGATTGTGTTATTCGGAAAATATCGTTGCCTTGTACTAATGGAATCTGACAAGTCTCTAGTCTTTGAAGGGTACCGGAAAGATGATCTATACATGGTAGATTTCTCAACAGGTCCACAACTTGCCGTATGTCTTCTTGCAAAAGCTTCAGAATGCTGGCTCTTGCATCGGAGGCTGGGGCATGCTGGCATGAGGAACTTACACACTCTCACCAAGAAGAAGCATGTCATAGGAATCGAGGGCGTCAAGTTCAAGAAGGATCATTTGTGTGGTGTCTGCGAAGCTGGAAAGATGACAAGGGCCAAGCATCCCTCAAAGACAATCATGACTACATCTCAACCCTTCGAGCTGCTACACATGGACTTATTTGGCCCTACTCACTACTCTACCCTCACAACAACTGCCTGTCTCTATGGCTTCGTCATTGTTGATGATTACTCAAGATATACATGGGTGCACATAATTCTCTACAAGACTGAAGTGCAAGATGTCTTGATACGCTTCGCCAATCGAGCCATGAACAATTATGGCGTCAAGATCAAGCATATCAGAAGTGACAACGACACTGAGTTCAAGAAAACCGGACTTGATCTTTATCTGGATACAATGGGAATCACTCATGAGTTCTCCGCTCCATACACACCTCAGCAAAATGGCATCATAGAGCGCAAGAACAGAACCCTCATTGAGATGGCTCGAACAATGCTCGATGAATACAAGACACCAAGAAAGTTCTGGCCTGAAGCTATTGATACAGCATGTCATGTCATCAACCGTGTTTACATCCATAAGCTTCTGAATAAAACATCCTATGAGCTCCTTACTGGCAAGAAGCCAAATGTCAGTTACTTCAGAGTATTTGGAGCTAGGTGCTGGATCAAGGATCCCCATCACAAGTCAAAATTTGGACCTAAAGCTCACGAAGGCTTCATGCTCGGTTACGGAAAGGACTCGCACTCTTACAGAGTCTTCAACCTCTATCTCTACAAAATCGTCGAAACTGTGGACGTGCGGTTTGATGAAACCAATGGTTCACAAAGAGAGCTCCTGCCAAGTACACTACACGAAGCTCCACCCAACGAATCTATCAAGCTAATGGGAACTGGTGAAATCATGCCTTCTGAAGCACAACCTGAAGAGGAACTTATCATTTCTGCACCTAACCAACCTGAAGAAAATGCTCAGCCTGAAGACAATCCTCCCAATGATGACAATGATCAGCAAGAGCAAAGTCTTCGTCCAGTTCATCCTCGTGTTGCAAACGAAGTACAGATTGAGAAGATAATTGATAGCATCAATGCACCTGGTCCACTTACTCGCTCAAGAGCAACACAGTTAGCAAATTTCTGTGGGCATTTTGCCTTTGTGTCAATAACGGAACCCAAGAAAGTTGCTGAAGCCTTTATGGAACCTGAATGGATTCAAGCAATGCAAGAAGAGCTTCAATAGTTCAAGCTGAACAATGTTTGGGAACTTGTCAAGCGTCTTGACCCTCGCAAGCATAACATTATAGGCACAAAATGGATATATAGAAACAAGCAAGATGAGCATGGTCAAGTCGTCAGAAACAAGCACGTCTCGTCGCTCAAGGATATACTCAAGTTGAAGGGATTGACTTCAATTAAACATTTGCTCCTGTGGCTAGGCTTGAAGCTATTCGCATACTGCTAGCCTATGCTAACCATCACAACATCTTGCTATATCAAATGGATGTGAAGAGTGCATTTCTCAATGGCAAGATTGAAGAAGAAGTATACGTCGCACAACCTCCTGGCTTTGAAGATCCAAAACATCCTGATATGGTGTACAAGCTAAACAAAGCATTGTATGGCCTCAAACAAGCTCCTCGCACTTGGTATGATACGATCAAAGACTTCCTGAAGAGCAAAGGCTTCAAACCTGGATCCCTCGATCCCACACTCTTCACGAAGACATATGATGGTTAATTGTTTGTGTGTCAAATCTATGTGGATGATATTATCTTCGGCCGCACCAATCAGAAATACAGTGATGAGTTTGGATATATGATGCAAGAGCAATATCAGATGTCCATGATGGGGGAGCTGAAGTTCTTCCTCGGTCTTCAAATTCGTCAGCAAAGGAATGGCATCTTCATATCTCAAGAAAAATACCTCAAAGATTGCCTCAAGAAGTTTGGAATGCAAGATTGCAAAGGTTACACGATGCCAATGCCAGCCAAACACCATCTGGGTCTCGACGACAATGGTAAAGAGTTCGATCAAAAGGTATACCGCTCCATGATTAGTTCCTTACTTTACCTATGTGCATCTAGGCCAGATATTATGCTTAGTGTTTGCATGTGTGCTCGATTCCAAGCGGCACCAAAGGAATCACATCACTTAGTTGTGAAGCGAATTCTTCGATATTTGGCTCACACCCCAACACTCAGATTATGGTATCCAAAGGGCTCAGAATTTGATCTGGTTGGATTCTCGAATGATGATTATGCTGGTGACAAGGTGGATCGCAAGTCTACATTAGGCACATGTCACTTTCTGGGACGATCACTTGTCTGTTGGTCTTCAAAGAAGCAGAACTGTGTATCATTCTCAACTGTTGAATCTGAATACATTGCTGCTGGATCTTGCTGCGCTCAGCTTCTATGGATGAAGCAAACTCTCAAGGACTATGGCATCAATTTGAAACAAGTACCTCTCTTCTGCAATAATGAAAGCGCCATCAAGATTGCCAACAACCCAGTCCAGCAGTCGAAGACAAAGCACATTGAAATTCGTCATCACTTCCTCAGAGATCATGTCATGAAGAAAGATATTGATATCATTCATGTCAACACTGAAGAGCAACTGGTAGATATCTTCACAAAGCCCTTGGATGAGAAAAGGTTTTGCAAGTTACGGTGTGAGCTAAATATCTTGGAATCCTCAAATGTCCTGTGATCAGGCACACATACTAACACTTATGCATGTTGATAACTAAGATGTGCAACACACGAAGTAAAGTATATCTTCAATCAATGAAGACTTACATTCTAAGTGTGAATACATTAATGTGGAATTTGACTTCAGAGCACCACGATAATTGTGCACCGTGTCTGGGTCTAATACTTCCTATACGGTGGGTAACACCACCACCAAATTTTTCTGTTTGAAGTGTTTCACTCATGGCGTTACATTTGATATGTCTTCGCATTTCGTTTGTCTTCAATTTCAACTTGTTTTCATGATTATCTTCACTATGTTGATTTGATTGCTTTCTGATATATATACTAGTGTTCTGTCCTCTACAACATTCACTTATAGCTATGTATTCCTAGTTGAATCTTTTGAACTAAGTGAATGCGATCGGACCCTAATCTCTCTATGCTTCCTATCTCAAACTCTATCTGTCCAAATCATATGCATTCTATTGAAACTGTCGAATGTCTTCTCTGCGTCCTTGTCAGTAGAAGATACAGAGACAAACATTAAGTCTGTTTTAAATGATTCATCCTTATTGCTTGATATCCGGAGAAGCCGGAACGACCATCCTACACACCTGGCGGGCGTGGGAACATGGGACAACTCCAAGTATGTTGCATGTTTGCCACGTGTTCCTCAGATGTGAACCGCCAGGGGCACCTGCGTAATTGCGCTGTGCCGCACACTTCCTTATAAATACATGTCCCCTGCGGTCAAGAAAACCTTCTTCCACCTCTCCACCTCGTCAAAACCCTAGCGCCACCGCTAGCTCTCGACGACGCCGGCGAAGAAGCGCTTAGCTGCCGCGACTTCTCCGACGCCGTCCTCATGCCGGCCGTGGACATCGTCCTCTCCGCCGCCATAGGTGTCCTCTGTCGCCAAGTTAGGGCATGGTGGATTGAACTGCTCGGTCTCCTATTCTTCTCATCTAGCAGTTCTTCGCGTGGTAAATACAACTCTATTTTTACCATCTTTTTGATCCTCAAACATTCATCCTGTTTGCCAAAATATGTTTCTGCCTATACAATGTTAAATATATCCTGTCTGCATCTCATACTGCCTAGTATATTCACTTAAGCTTCACATCTAGTTAGATTCCTCACTTGTACTTATTCGCGGATTCGTACAAATCTAGAACCAACTTTCAAGATATAAGTGAATGTCATCGCATCATGAGGTCAATGTCCTCAAACTGATTTATCTTCAAAATCTTCTGAGAATGCATATGACCTCTTCCCCTTCCCTCACATCTCTAATGCTGTCACAGGTACATGTCCGTGGGAGAATCCCTTGGTTCTCATAGTCTGCATTCGTTTGCAGAATTCTTACAGCATCACATTAACTCTCCCGAAGCCAGTTCCTGTTTGTCCAACAAGCGAAAGCCTTTGAACATGTTGAGGCCATTCAGTTTGAAGTTCATGGCTGCAAAGAAATCAGTAAGGAAGGGTGGCAGACAGCATCGTGGGGGAACATCAAGAGACTTGCCTGATGACCTCTCAGAGCTTTACAAGACAGATCCAGAAGAGGATTACAATCAGCGCAAGACACGAATCCAATTGATTTGAAGATATTGGGCAGAGCAATGGTTCAAGTACAACTTCGTCACCCAGGAGTATGCTGAGAAGAATGCCATCAAGCGGCCTTGGGGCGATATTTTGTACAAAAATCTTCCACCCAGAACCAGAGTTGAAGCCATTGAGCAAGGCTTCTATCCTTTCATGGTCAAGGGACCTCAACCTGCCAACGCCGATCCCACTTCTCTCTTGTGGTGTCGAGATGACGATCTCTTCAAAAGAAATTATCAGTTTGCAAAGGCCACAGCAAAGAAGAACAAAGATTCTTTGGGGTTAGACTTCAATCCTGGTCCTCCTGCTCCCCGGGCTGACGGTACACGTGATGCAGAACCCAATGTCATCGGACCCTTCTACAACCTTGATGGCCTCATCACCCACATCTCTGTTCAAGGTGCCAAAGTGGATCATTCTAATGATGATGCTGACACGGATGAAGCCCCTGCACCTACTCCAAAGCTGCAGAAGCAGAAGAAGGCTAAAGCTTCAAAGTCAGCTGTGTTGGGGAACGTTGCAGAAAACAAAAATTTTCCTACGGTTTCACCAAGATCCATCTATGAGTTCATCTAGCAACGAGTGATTGGATTGCATCTACATACCTTTGTAGATCACGCGCGGAAGCGTTCAAAGAACGGGGATGAGGAAGGCGTACCGACATGATCCAAATCACCGGAGATCCTAGCGCCGAACGGACGGCACCTTCGCGTTCAACACACGTACGGTCAGCGTAACGTCTCCTCCTTCTTGATCCAGCAAGGGGAAAGCGAGGTTGAGGAAGATGGCTCCAGCAGCATCACGACGGCGTGGTGGTGGTGGAGTTGCAGTACTCCGGCAGGGCTTCGCTAAGCTCTATGGAGGAGGAGGAGGTGTTGGAGAGGGAGAGGGAGGCACCAAAGGCAAAGGTAAGAAGTCCTCCATCTCCCCACTATATATAGGGGGGCCTAGGGGGGGCGGCGGCCAAGGGAGGAATCCCTCCTCCCCAAGGCACCTAGGAGGTGCCTTCCCCTTTTGGGACTCTTCCTTAGGGTTTCCCGCCACCCTAGGCGCATGGGCCCTAGGGGGAAGTGGCGCCCCAGCCCACTTTGGGCTGGATCCCTTCCCACTTCAGCCCATGGGACCCTCCGGGATAGGTGGCCCCACCCGGTGGACCCCCGGGACCCTTCCGGTGGTCCCAGTACAATACCGGTGACCCCGAAACTTGTCCCGATGCCCGAAATAGCTCTTCCTATATATAATTATTTACCTCCGGACCATTCCGGAACTCCTCATGACGTCCGGGATCTCATCCGAGACTCTGAACAACATTCGGGTTACTGCATATACATATCCCTACAACCCTAGCGTCACCGAACCTTAAGTGTGTAGACCCTACGGGTTCGGGAGACATGTAGACATGACCGAGACGACTCTCCGGCCAATAACCAACAGCGGGATCTGGATACCCATGTTGGCTCCCACATGCTCCTCGATGATCTCATCGGATGAACCACGATGTCGAGGATTCAATCAACCCCGCATACAATTCCCTTCATCAATCGGTATGTTACTTGCCCGAGATCCGATCGTCGGTATCCCAATACCTCGTTCAATCTCGTTACCGGCAAGTCACTTTACTCGTACCGTAAGGCATGATCCCGTGACCAGACACTTGGTCACTTTGAGCTCATTATGATGATGCATTACCGAGTGGGCCCAGTGATACCTCTCCGTCATACGGAGTGACAAATCCCAGTCTTGATCCATGTCAACCCAACAGATACTTTCGGAGATACCCGTAGTATACCTTTATAGTCACCCAGTTACGTTGTGACGTTTGGTATACCCAAAGCACTCCTACGGTATCCGGGAGTTACATGATTTCATGGTCTAAGGAAAAGATACTTGACATTGGAAAACTCTAGCAAACGAACTATACAATCTTGTGCTATGTTTAGGATTGGGTCTTGTCCATCACATCATTCTCCTAATGATGTGATCTTGTTATCAATGACATCCAATGTCCATAGTCAGGAAACCATGACTATCCGTTGATCAACGAGCTAGTCAACTAGAGGCTTACTAGGGACATGTTGGTGTCTATTATTCACACATGTATTACGATTTCCGGATAACACAATTATAGCATGAATAAAGACAATTATCATGAACAAGGAAATATAATAATAATGCTTTTATTATTGCCTCTAGGGCATATTTCCAACAAGCTGCTCCTCCAAAAGCTTCACGTGCGAAGCCACTAGCTACTGCACCTCCTGAAGACAGTGTGCAGTCTGAAGATCTATCACGTATCTCCAAGAAGACGGAGAAGAAAAAGAAAATCGTCAAGAATACTGATCAGACTTTGACCCCTGCTGCCATTCTGCGTGACGAACACATTGATTTGTCCAGTGATGAAGACCTTGCAGATGACGCTCTTGAGCAACTGATCAAGAGCAAGGAAGAAGCAAAAATCTTCAATGATTTGCCTCTCTTTGATGTGGCAATCATCCATAACTTCATTGATGAGTGGTTTGACACTCCCAACCTCAGCTTTGAAGATCTGCAACTTCCCATTGGTCTCAACGTCTCTTTCAATGGCGCCATTGCTTCTGAGCTAGCTCTAGCTCAGCGCATAGTTGAACTGAAGCACAAATTTGACTATGAGAAAGCTCAGTTCAAGAAGCACATGGAAAATCTTAGCGTGCAAGATGTCAAAAACTTCAAGGTTATGCTGCACGAGCTCAAAGAAGCCTTTCTCAAGAAGCGCGAAGAAGCTCAAGGTTCTCGTGAGCGCATGAAGAGTCTGGCTGACAAGTGTGTGCAAGCCTACAATGAGGCTGAAAAGCGCAAGGCTCTTGGTCGTCCTGGCATCGACCCAAGAATGGCTGCAAAGAAGAAGAAGCCATCAACTGACCAATCTGCACCTTCAAGGCAGGAAGAACCTCGCATAGTCTTCCCAAGCAGCATGACTGGCTCGAAGCCAAAGGTCAGGTCAACCGCTTCAGAACTGAAGAAGACGAGGACTGCTGAGGCTGAAGCCAGAAAAAGGAAAAATCCTGAAGCTTCTGATGTCGCTCCCTCTAAGAAGAAGCGCAAAACCAAGAAGGATCGGGCTGCCCCCACAGAGCCCTTAATTGTTGAACCTATCTCAATGGTTCGCCCTGCATCTAAACACCAAGAGCACCAACTGATTGTTCATGAGCCTGCTTCCATAAAGGCTCATGAAGCTGAAGACATTCTAGCAGTTGACCCCACCGCTGCTGAAGACATCGGTCACCATGACAATGTTGAAGATGATGTAGTTCTTCCTCGAATCGAGCATAACCTGGTATCATCGCCTGTTCTCACGAACAGCGAACTCATCAGCATTGGTCGTTCTCTGATGCCAATTGCTTAGGTTGAATCATGGGTTGATCACCCACAACAACAAGAAACCCCGCATACTCCCCAAAAACAAGTCACACCACCTGTGCAAGAAGAAGAAGATGACTTTGAGGCCCAGCCAACTCCACCTCCAAAGGCGTCGCCAGCGTTACGCAGGCTTCGCAAAGGACTAAGGCCTCAACTCCCTCTTTCGAGCGTTCCAGAAGGAGAAGTGACCCACCAATCTGTTGCACGTCAAGTGTTTCCAGATGCCACTCCTACTGTGAATGTCTCCGAGTCTGAGGCTAAAGCTGCTGAAGACAATCCGGCTGCATCAGCCGACGACAAACAAGAAGAAGAACGTGTCCCTACTCCCCCCATTACTGAAGAAGATGTTCCTGAAGTGAACATGTCTATGCCCGACCCTCCAGCTCATCAAGTGGAGGTTGAAAATCTTGAGGCTGCCACCACTAACACCAATGAAGCCAATGACGTAGTCATGGCTGAAGAAAATGTGGAGCCTGCACCAACCAATGTGCCAGAAGCTAATGAAGCCAATAATGCACCTGCAACAAATGTGCAGCCTGACGCCTCTGTTGTTGCCACTGCTTCGTTCCGCCACCAAGGCCACACACTATCGAGTAAGCATACGACTATGGCCAACTTATCACTGTCAAATGGCCTCTTCTTGTTCCTCCGCCTGGTGCTGGTCCCCCATTTGTCTATCATGTCGAGCACAGGCCTCAGGTTCAGAAGCCAATGCCAAGACTGCCTAGGTTTCCAGGTACTGCATCTGCACCCGGATCGTTCAATGTCAATGGCTTCAAAGCACACAACACCTTCTTTGATAGTGCCAAGAACCCCTACTCTAATGCAAGAATATCTTCTGATCGGTTCTAGAGTTATCAGCAGCGAAGTTATTACTCATGCATTCTGTATAATCAAGGTCACATTTTCCCACATATGCGTCTTGACACTGAAACCATAACTGGACTGCCATGTTTGGAAGAAGCTCTGGATTGCTTCAGAGAGTCTGGCTTGCTGTAGTTCGTCACTGATAAGGAGCACTGGAAAGAATTGCTACTCCAATTCTATGCCACTCTTCATATCCGTGGCTATAACAGGGATCCGAAGACTTGGGTCCTTGAGTGGATGACAGGCAATGTCCATCATGAAGCCAAAGCCTTTGATGTCATTGAGCTTACTGGCCTTCCCACTCCAGGTGATCTTTATGAACCTGGTTGTCAGCTTCACAGTGCTGCCTTGGAAAGCATCTTTCACAAGCCTGAGCCCAATATGAGCCAGATGCTTAGCATGATGAAGCCTTTGCCTCCATATGCTGAATATCCTACGGAGTTCTTTGTTGAAGACCTTGAGTATCTGGCACGTACTATCTATCACATCATAAGGCGAACTCTCTGGCCCATCAAAGGACATTCTCCTAATGCAAAGCTGGAAGGTGCAATGAAGACTTTGGTCTTCCATATTCTTCATGGCAAAAGCTTCAATGCACAAGACTTCTTTATCCGCCAACTTGCTGCGTCAGGATCTGATCTTTTTGGCTTGAAGTTTTACGCCCCATGGATTATGCGTCTGATCAAACTTCACTCTGTTGTCAACTATCAACCCTCTGCTCGCAATCATCTGATTTTTCTGCCTGAGGTTGATATGTCAGTTGAAGCCATTTATCCAGAGCCTGCCAAGGAGCCCCTAAGTCTTCATAATGCTGAGAATCAAAGCTTTTCTCAAAACATTGAAGGAGTTCAAGCAGTCACCTGTGTTTATCCTCTGGCTGGTATTACGCGTGCACCTCATCGTGCCTCACTGAAGCCACTTAAAGCACCATTGCACAGTGGCCCAAGAAGCGATCTCGTATTCTCAATGACCGAGAGCTTCTAGTTGCCCTTCATCAGAAACAGGACAAGCATCATGACTGGCTGAAGCGCCAAATGAAAAGCCTCTTGGTGGATGTCAATAGGATTCGCAACCTTGCCACCAAAAATGCCTTTGTCACACATGAAACTTGTTGGCGTACATGGAAAGGGCTGACGCTTATGTGTTCTAAAGATGATCTTCAAGAGGATGGCTTTTCTGAACGTTTCAAGTTTGACACAACACCTCCAAGAAGAATTGTGCTGCGCCGCACTCCATCTCTTGAAGAATCTGAGTTCTCCTCCTCTGCTGCAACAGTGGATGCCCGTGTCATTAATGATGAAGATGATGCTACTTCACCACCTTCTGCACGAATCGACACTGCACCAAGTTCGTCTGCACTGCCAAACAACAACAACAAACCTGCTGCTTCACCTACTCCTCATGGGAACGAGTAGATGCTCTATGTCTTCAAACCTTTTTGGTCCTTACTGACAAAAGGGGGAGAAGCATATGAGTTTGATAGTCTTCAAGCGGGTTCATATGGGCGGTTGCTTTATAATTTTTGCCTGGTGTTTACAACTCTCGCTTTTGATACATTTGGTTCTTTGAGTTGTAACACTTAAACACGATAGTCGTCTGCTACTTATTTGCTACTCTGTGATGCGATGATAATTTCCGCATGTGCGATGATAACTTCCGCACTTAGATCATTCTGCAGACGTCCATTTTTCATTATGCATGCCATTCTATTTGTTAAATCATATCATGCATGATGAATTATCTTTATAAGTTGAAGAGGATCTCCACAAGTACAACCTGCCATGTGCATTTTCATTCCAAAAGAAAATTACTTATATGCACATCTTCAGGGGGAGCCTTTACCACTTATGAAGACAATTCCTAAAATCTTTACATTTCACATACTATATCCCCATTGAAAACTTCAACCAGTTTGTCATCAATCACCAAAAAGGGGGAGATTATAAGTGCATCTAGTGCCACCCCTAGTTGGTTTTGGAGTATTGACGACAAATTTGGTTGAGGGACTAATGTGTTTGTGAGAATTGCAGGATAACACAGGTAGTAGTCCCTCATTGATTCGGTTTACCTACCGGAGATGACCCCTAAAAATGTATGAAGACATTGACGACAATGGTGGTATGTGAAGATATTCATATTGAAGACTATGACATGAGAAGACATTCAGTGAAGACTATGGAGCGCAAAGATGAGTCATCTTGTTGTTTCTTTTTCTTCTTTGTTGAGTCATAGGAACCACCGTACTCTCAAGTGGGGTCCAAGTGAACAAAGTTAGAATGACTGAAGTGATGCTCAACCCAAATCCTATGTCTTCGAGCGAGGATAATGAGAGCAAATCTTATCCAGAGCTGGATGAGTCAGCTTTGCTTGTAGCCCAAGTAAAGTTGCCATGTGTGTTTGAAATCTGACCATTGGAACACGTGTCAGTTACTTAGTGACCCAGGGTCATTTTAGACATATCAGGTCGGGTTGCCTAGTGGCTATAAATGGCCCACCCCCTACACCATAAATTGGTGGCTGCTCAGAGTTAGTGCACGGCTTTTTTCATTTGAGAGCAACCCACCTCGAAGCCTTTGAGAGAGAGAAATCCTTGCGAGGACAAAGCCCAAACACCCAGAGCCAATAGTGTTAGGCATCACTGAAGTCTTTCTGTCTGCGTGACCTGAAGACTTATTACGCTTGAGGACTATGAATCCTCCAGCCGGTTAGGCGTCGCGTTCTGAGCATCCAAGAGTCATTGTGGATCGCCGGTGAACGAAGTCTGTGAAGGTTTGGAAGTCTACCTTGAAGACTTACCAGAGTAATTTGGCGAGGACTGGGTGTCCTTAGCTCAAGGGGAATAAGGTGAAGACGCGGTCTTCTGAGTTGAATCTTAGCCTCCCTAACCAGACGTACAGTTGTCACAGCAACTGGAACTGGTCCAACAAATCCTGTGTCCTCAACAAGTGACTGGTTCTATCCTCTCCCTCTCTTTACTTAGAATTTGTCCTCGTGAAGTCCTTGCATGTTTGCTGTACCTGTTTGACTTCACTGCTTGACTACTATTGTTGTTTGGCTTCATACCCTCTTCTATCCAGATCCTTACTACTAAGCTGCTATTAGTCTTCGTACTTTCACGTTATTGCATACTTGACTATGGCTTGCTTAGTGTAGTTTATCTTCCACTGCATATCAATAGGGTCATTTCTATTGTTTGTCTTCGAAACTTCCATGTTTTGAAGACTTTCATAAAAATCGCCTATTCACCCCCCCACCTCTAGTCGATAACTAGCACTTTCACCTACTAGTGTTTATGAGGCCAAGAAGATCGTGTGCCCTCTTGATCTGCAACACGTTAGATACCATGCATGCATCAACGATTGCATAGTTTATCGGAAGGAGCACGCGGAAAAAACAAGCTGTCCGGTGTGCAATGCTTCTCAATACAAGAAGGCCGGGAAGAAATGTCCCTAGAAAGTTGTATGGTACTTACCGATCACTCCCCGTCTCCAGAGGTATTTTGTAGATCCTAAGGAAGCAAAGCTAATGCGTTGGCACGCGGAGAGGAAGAAGCCCAACGATGGAGATGATCCAAAGCTGAGACACATGAAGGATGGAAGCCAGTGGAGAGCGTTGAACACCTTCTATCGGTATTTTGAATGTGATTCAAGGAACATCGTGCTCGGCGCATGTACCGATGGCATGAATCCGTTTGGCAACCAGAACACCAACCATAGCACATGGCGCGTGTTTGTATGGATGTACAACCTCCCCCCTGGTTGTGCATGAAATCGAAGTACATTCACATGAGCATGCTTATTCAAGGGCCAAAACAACCAGGAAATAATATTAATTTATATCTGGGCTACTTCAAGAGGAGTTAGACACGTTATGGAAAATACCGGCCAAGACATGGGACGCCAGCAAAGGCGAGTATTTCAACATGAGAGCAGCGCTGATCACGACAGTGCAGGACTATCTCGGTTACGGATATGTGGCAGGCCAGGTGTGCCATGGATATTGCGGATGCACGTGGTGCATGGATGATACGACGTCTCAGCAGCTAACATCAAGGAAAGATGGCTGGTCTGGAAAATCATGTACATGGGGCATCGAAGATGGCTCGAACAGGACGACCCATGGGGCATCGAAGATGGCTCGAACAGGAGTGCCTCGCGCCAGGAAAGACGATGAGAAAGGCGCCGGAGCTGCTGCTGACTATACCCGACGCCAAGAGGGCTACCGTGAACGCTATCGCAAAAAACGAGCCATGGGTACACGCTAAGCACGTGACACAATGCTTCTTCATAACCGACCCATGCAATCCCAGTCATATTGTCATGAGGAGAGGCAAAAGGAACATCATTGGAATGGATGGAGTCGCCAACGAGGAAGACTATGATCAGTACGGCAAGCTAATGAGGGAAGATGACGATGATGATGAAGTATACGTCAAAATAAGAATCAATACTACATTACCTAAGAAAAATCGTACTCCATGGAAAAGGCAAAGTCACAATGAGGGTCTCAATTATTCTTCGACGAACAAGAAGGGAAAGAAGCTGACTCAAAAACGAAAATGTCAGCGCTGAGGAACCGTATGTTATTGGTCAAATGATGTAATATATATATATATGTTCCTATTTTGTATACACAGTTAGCCATTATTATGCATGGGTCCAATGATGTAATATATATGTTCCTATTTTGCATACATATTTAACCGTCAAATGATGCAATATATATCGCCTTCCCTTCGTTCACTGCTCTCGGCAAATAAAAGTGGGAGAAAATAAAGGAAAAGAAAAAGGAAAACTGGCAGTAGCAAAGGTACTAGTAGCGCGTTTGGTCTAAACTGCTATAGCTACTGAAGCTAGTAGCAACATGTTTTGTCAAAATCATTGTAGCTACTAAAGGTAGTAGCAGCGTGTTTTGTATAAACGCGCTACAGCTACTGAAGCTAGTAGCAGCGCGTTTCGTCAAAACGCGCTACTGCTATGTCCACTTAACCCCAAATTCTCACTCTCCCTGCTTCATGCCGCCTCTTTTCCCCCCAAATCCCCACTCTCTCTTCCCCCGTCGCACCGCCGCCCCCAACCACGACCCCGGCGCCGGCGCTCGCCCCTGACCCCGGCGTGCTCGCCCCCGGAGCGCTCGCCCCCGACCCCGGCGCCGACGCCTCCCTCCTCTGCTTCCTCCCCTCCCAACCTTGGCACCCTCTGTAAACCCCCGCCCCTCTCTCTCTCTGCTAGCTAGGGTTCTTTGGTTAATTTACTTAGGTTTTAGTTAGGGCAGTATGTTAATTAGGTTATCTATTTAGTTATGAATTTAGGTAGGTTTCAAAATTAGCTGAATTTATATGCAAATTTGAACTGGACATGTGATATGTGGATATGTCATGTTTTGGACATGTCATGTTTGGAATTTGAACATGTCATATGGACATGTGATGTTTTGGTTCAATTTTGGTAAATGATCCGAGTGGCCTATATGTTACGCCGGAATGTTGATTCATTTTCGTTCCGGTGAATTTTAGGCGCTCGATATGTCCATTTTTTAGAAAAGGTCATGCTGAAATTTCCCGTTAATAAAGGCATGATTTGTGCTACATAGTTGGCATATCGAGTGCTGGCACATAGATTTCTTTTTTATGTCATTTCTCATTTATTCATACTTTTAGAAATAAATGAGGATACTTAATCATAGGAAACATGTCGAACAACGAAGAAACTGGGCCTTCTGACCAAGATGCAGACGAGATGGATTATGAGGGTGAACAAGAGTACCTTGACTATTTGACTGCTAAGCAAGGTTTGCAGGTCGGCCTCGATGATGGTACTGACGCCGACATCGACACCGATGGCGCCGGCACCGATGGCGGCGCCAAGACCGGTGGGGAAGGTACCGGCAGGGAAGATACCGGCGGGGAAGGTACCAGCACCGATGCCGCTACTGAAAAGAGGAAGCATAAGAAGCAGAGGATACGAAAACCTAACAAACTAGGGATTGGACGATTGTGATCACAAATATGGCACCTGGCAAGTTTGAGCCGTTAGAGCCAGAAGAACCTCGCAAGTTCTATGGGAACCAAGCAGGATGCATCCTACGGGAATGCGCAACCATCAACGATGATGACTTAAGGAGTAAAGAACATTTGACGCAGTCGCTCCAAACGAAGTTGCACAAGAGATTCAAGTTCCCCGACCGGGATGATAACATAGAACAACCGTGGGATGATCCGAAGATGAAAAAGATTAACAATCACGCCATGGGCATGTTCAGCAATGATTTGGCCTCCTGGAAAGGGAGGGTGAAACGAGCTATTGAGGCTGAGGAACCCCTGTCCAAGATTGTGGAGGAAAATCCGACACTTACGGAAGAGGAGTTCGAAAAGTTCAAGGACACTTGCGCTACCGACACAGCCAAGGCTAAGGCTGCAAAATTCAAGAGCCTTCATCAAAGGAACACGGGGAAGCATCGCCTCGGAAGCCGTGGCTACCTCTGTAAAAGGACCATATGGTACAGAATAATGACCGGGAAATTGTCCTCGTGCCTTATCATCCAAAGTAAGTCAGTTTCGGACAAACCTTTCGTACATTTCAATCATTCCTTCTCTCTCTATGGGGAATAATTTGAGGTGTCGTTTCCCCGCAGCAACGGGCGCGCCGTCCTTATCGTTCTTTAACCGCAAGTCTCCCAAGCCGTGTATTTTGACCCTTCCAGAGACTACGAGAAAAAAGACTACACCCACATAATGAATATTCTAGATGATGCTCTCCAAGGCTTCAGCATTAGTGGCGGCCACATGTAGATCAGGAAACAAAGGAACAAGAAGATGTTTTTCGCGCATAAAACTAACTTCTCCTGCATCCATGTCCCAAAACCAAGCAAGAAGGATGGATTCTACATCGTCCATCTCATGATTTAGTTCAACACGAATCACCAAAAGCTTCGCATGAGAAGCAGAAATGATGATCATATCCACAAGTGGCTAGAATCTCACGGAGAAGCGGATTATAAACTTAGAGATGACTTCTTTCGCATCCAAAGCGACATTGCGACGATCATCATGAAAGAAGTCATCGATGAGAAGGGGATGTTCCACCACGGCCCTATATCACGAGCTGACGTCCGAACTCGCATAGGCATGCAACGTCTAGACCTCATGCCATTCAAGAAGCTAGGGTCCAACCTCGATGATATGGAAGGATGGAAATTCTAGTGATTTATGATGCCGATGATGATGATATGTGTCAGTTGAACTTGTATACTTTTTGTAGCAATGATACTTTGTGATGTCCACGGTCTCCCTGCCCAACTTGCATAACGCTACTTTGTTAGTTTGCGTACGATGACCTGCGTACCTCTAGTTAATTAATTTGCGTACTGTATGTTGCATCTAGTTGCTAATCCTTTCTTTTTCAATGTTGCTCTAGTATATTTTTTTGCATATATATGATTGTACATCCTCTTCATGAACATGCATCTCTAACAGGTACCTAGTTTCTTGATGGCGAGATGGAAGTGCTATGTCGTGTACAAAGGGAAGGTTTCGGGGGTGTACAACAAGTGGCATCAGTGTCAGGCGCAAGTGAATGGGTTCTCGGGCGCCAGCCATAAAGGCTTCAAAAGCAGACAAGAAGGAAAAGCTAGTTACTTGAGTTCATGCTAGCGCGAGAGAGGACTCGTAACCACCACCTCATGTACTACATAGTTCCGCTCTCACTCATAGTGATAGCTCTTCTCGCATATACCTTTGTTTAGATGGATGACGTTGTAGTTGCAAGTATTCGAGACTTGCATGTATCGCTATTTTCGAGATGATGACAAGGTACCACTTTGTGTTGGATGATGATTATGATAAGACTATTTGTATGTATATGCTATGATTACATTTGTGGTCTCGCAGGCATTTGTATGTGTATCATGATGACATTTGTATGTGCTAAAGATTCTTCTATAAAGCCTGTTCAAATACAAAACAAATATGCCAAAAAAATTACTAAAATTAGCAGTAGCGAGTGGATAAAAGTTAGCAGCAGCGCCACGATAGCAGTAGCACGTCCAGGAAAAGCGCGCTAGAGCTACTAGCAGTAGCGAGCTTCCACTAAGCGCGCTGCTGCTACCCTTGTTTAGCAGTAGCGCTAGTGAGCACGCGCTACTGCTATGTGTTAGCTGTAGCGCCTTATTAGTAGCGCCGGTCCCCGCGCTACTGATACACCTAAAACCCGCGTTGCTGCTAGCCTTTTCCCTAGTAGTGCAACAAGCAATCTAAAAATCCTAAAGGCAGATCTTGGCACATTTTTTACAAGGGGATACTTATTTTTTTGAAAATTTTCTGCAATTCAAGATTCACAAAGTTTCCATAGGAATGAACAAAGTTGAAGGCATGCTCTCACTTCGACGGTGCTCGTCTATCTCACTTTCACTTTTCGTTTTGTGAAGTTTTAAGTTCCCCTCTATATATTTTTTGTTTTTAAACTTTATAAAAGTACTCAACAGAAATAAATGACTCTCTAAAACTTTCGGGTTGTCTCCCTGGCAGCGCTTTCTTTAAAGGCATTAAGCTAGGCATAAAGTGCTCAAGTAATGGATCCACCCGGATCCCAAGGTATATCAAAGCCAATTTTAATTAACAATGATTTGGCATTTAGTAGTGAGCTCAAAACAACATATATCATGCAATGACGAAGTCTAACTCTCTTCCTATGCATTGGCATGTCATACAAGAACAATTCATGCACATCAAGTAAAGGCCAATACATAGCTTAAGCAGTTTCTTGCAATTTTATCATGTTGGAAACATAGAGAGGTGGAGATATAGTCCCTCTCTCATAATAATTGCAAGTAGGAGCAGACAGCACATGCATATTATATTCATCAAAATTATCATGTGTAGTGGTAGAACACAACCCGTTAATGTAATCCTTAATAAGAGCAAACTTCTTCGATATAGTAGTTGGGAGAATCCAAAAAGATAATAGGACTATCATTTGTGGGTGCAATAGCAACAATTTCATTCTTAATATAAGGAACTATAGCAAGTTCATCTCCATAAGCATAATTCATATTGGCACCTTGGCCACAAGCATAGCAAACGTCAAGTTCATCAAAAGGGATATTTCAAATGAATCAACAAGATCATAGTAATTATCATAGCATTCATCCTTTGGTAAGAATGAAGCGAAATTAAACAATGTATGAGTTGAAGAGTTACTCTCATTAGAAGGTGGGCACGGGTGATCAATCCGCTCTTCCTCCGCCTGTTCTTTGCTCTCCTCATCATCTTTTTCATCCAATGAGCACACAGTTTCATCAATAACTTCTTCCATAGACTCCAGCAAAATATTAGTCTCTTCTTGGACATCGGAGACTCTCTCAATAAATTCATCAATATCGAAATTGAATTTATAATTATTATAGCAATATTTAAGGATAGCAAAATTTTCAGGTCTATAAACTAAATCATCAAAATCTTCAAACTTTTCAAACAAAGATTCAATTTCATAAGCACCCTTAAAAGCAACAAATTCTTCTATTCGTTCCACATCATAGTAATCATATATACCATTAGCATAAGAAGCTAAGGTTTCATTATCATTAAATTTGCATGAAAATGGAAGATGTGGAGCGTTCATCCTAGAGCAACAATTATAAACATATCTTAAGCATAGCTCCCGAGCATACCAATGCAACATATGAATTTGATTCCATAATCATTTCCCTTTATGAGTCAAGAAATAATCCCTAAAGTATTCACGTTGATCCAACGTTACTCCCCTTATATAGTTGAATGGGGTCTTCTCAGGATTATCAAGGTAGTGCGTAATATCTTTCACATAATGAGCATCGAGGGTTTTAGGAGGTTCCCCATCTCCATGAGTAGCAAGTACCACTAATGTTTTTGGTGTTTCGTGTTCCATATCCATAACTAAAGGTAGAGAACAACTTAGAATAGAAAATAAAAACTACTTAGTGATAAAGCAAACAAGCACACACGAGAGTATTCACCCCATGCTACTGCTCCCTAGCAACGGCGCCAGAAAAATGGTCTTGATAACCCACAAGTATAGGGGATCATTTGTAGCCTTCTTCAATAAATAAGAGTGTCAAACCCAACGAGGAGCTAAAGGCAGTACAAATATCCCCTCAAGTTCTATCGACTACCGATACAACTCCATGCACACTTGACGTTTGCTTTACCTAGAACAAGTATGAAACTATTTTGCAAGAATAAATCTAGGAGTACTTTGCGAGAATGAAACTACGAATAAATTGCAAGGTAATAAAAGGAGATAGATTTTGTCAACAAGAAAGTCATTTGTCCCTAGGCAATCGATAACAAGTACCGGTAATCATTCTTGTAATTTTATATGAGGGAGAGGCATGAGCTAACATACTTTCTCTACATGGATCGTATGCACTTATGATTGGACCCCTAGCAAGCATCCGCAACTACTGAAGATCATTAAGGTCGTGAAACCCAACCATAGCATTACGTATCAAGTCCTCTTTACTCCCGTACGCCATAACCCACTTATCCGTGTTTAGGCTGCTCTCACCCCCGCAACACTAACAATAAGCAAACCATGAACATATTGTAATAGACTACAGCGGGGATCCCCCACGTTTGTGCGAGACAGAGGGCACCATAGGACAGCACCATAAATAAAATATACAATCATACCAAGCAAGATCACGATTTACCCACAGAACAAAACGAATCTACTCAAACAACATAGGATAGCCAAATATCATTGGGAAATAATATATGGAGTGGAGCACCATGTTCAAGTAGAGATTACAGCGGGGAGATGGGGTGTTACACCACTGCATATAGGGGGAGAGAGTTGGTGTTGACGGTAGCAAGATTGTTGATGTAGATCGTCATCACGATCCTTGCCCCGGCGGCACTCCGGCGCCACCGGGAGAGAGCCCCCCTCCATCTTCTTCTTACTTAGCCTCACCCCTAGATGGGAGGAGTGTTCCCCTCTGGTCCATGGCCTCCATGGTGGTGGAGGGGCGGGAGCCCCTCCGAGATTGGATCTTCCTCTCTGTTCTCTTCTGTTTCACGTTCTCCAGATCTGGTCGAAAACCGTTTCTTATATTCCGGGAGATCCGTAACTCCGATTGCGATGAGATTTTAACATGATTTTTTTTTCTGGATATAAGCCTGCTTGCCCCCGAAGTAGAGCTCCAACCGACGTTTGAGGAGGGCACTACCCACCACCACACGCCAGGAGCCTCTAGCGTGCCCTAGTGTCTTGTGGGCTGTGTGGGCCTCCGTTTGCGATGATTGCAACTCCCAAAAATCACATATATTCCAAAATAATTCTCCGTGAAATTTTATTGCATTTGACGTTGTTTGATATGGATACTCTGCGATTCAAAAAACATGTACAAAACAGGAACTGGCACTGGGCACTGGATCAATAGGTTAGTCCAATAAATCACATAAAAAGTTGCCAAAAATATGTGAAAGTTGTATAATATTGGCATGAAACAATCAAATATTATAGATACGACGGAGACGTATCAAAGCCCTGCGTTGCTATCATAGGCGAAGGGTTCATGCCTGGTGTTTGAGGAAGGTGACCTTGTCCTTAGGCGCGTTCATTCCGCCAAGGTTACAAACAAATTGACGCTAAAGTGGGAAGGCCCTTACCGGGTAGTACGAGTCACCAAAACTGGCGTAGTCCATTTGGAGACCGAAGATGGCATTCAATTGCAAAACTCATGGAATATTGAGCATCTCCGCAAGTTCTACCCATAAGGGTGGCTGTCGGGCCTTGCCCGACAGCCACCCTTTTGTACATGCCTTGCCTGAGTTGCATGTAACCCTTGTGCAAAGACAGGGCGATGACCCTCTGCAAGAGAAAATAAACGAAGCACTGGGGGGACCCCGACCAAGTTGCATGCATGCATAAGCATTCCAAGATCACTACATAAGCATTTCATGAGCATTTTCATATGCATATAGATAGGATCGCATCTTGCATCATTCTCATCTGCATCAAGTTGTAGGTTCCTGCCGCAAAATTTGGCTTCAACAAGGAGTTGAGAAGATTGCCCGATGCTGCGATCCCCGGCAAGCCAAACAGATAAGTTTTGCCTCTTGTCCATTAGTGTTCTATAAGCTATAACTTGTGCATGAGAAAACCTCGCCACTCTTTTGAAACTTAGGTGCTCCCATCCTTGACTCGGACGCTGCTTCGGTCAAGATGGTCGCAGTGGACTTTCATAAAAGGAAGTTGGTGGGGGGCTGGTCCCTTTGTTTTTCATCTGGTAGACACAGTTCTCCGGCAAGAAAAAGGGTGCCGGCAAGATAGCCTGTCAGGGAAAACTCGTTTATTTGCACTAAGGAGGCACCCCACGTCTGCTTGGACATATACATGCATGGGTTTGAAGCAAGGTTCATATTTTTCATTAATATGCTGATAATACAAGTACAAGCATTACAAAACACAAACATGGACTCGAGAGATTACACTATTTGAACTAAAATTTGGCAAGTACCTACAGGTTTAAGATTGAAAAAAGATAAGTGCCCATGATGCCTCTGTCCCTGTCCATCTCCCACAGGAAGAGGTCAAAGAGGCTGGTGGCGGACCCAGCTGGGATTTGGCGCCTCCCTAGGATCAGGGTGGCGTCGCTCCCCAGCAAGGAGGAAGAAACCGGAGGACAGGCGCGGATGGTGACGCTGCCGAAGGACCAGATGGAGGACACGGAGTCACCGACAAACACGACTCATCGGAACAGTCATCCCCGTTCTTGACACGTCATGGGTTACCGCCGCTGTCCGCATCACTACCACCCGAAGACCTCGACACGGTAGTCATATCAGACGTCATGCTCTATGGGTCACCGCATAGAGAGCATGGTCGTCCCCAGCTGCCCTGGTGTTAGAAGTCATCGCACGCCCCGAAGACGTGAGTGCGAGCAAGGAGCCCTCCTGCATGGCAAGAGAACGGCGCCCAGGAGGAACTAGGTCCGCCTTTGCTGACGGCGACTCTTTTCCCTGGCTCCCCGGCACCATGAAGGAAAGAAGAATGGAGAGCGATCAACTACTATGCGCCATGCCCACCACGGGCCACCACATGGTGTCATTCGCGTCCCCTCCCACTGATGTCGAGGCTATGGGCGACCCGGCGGCAAGCACGCCGGAGTTGCCACCTCCGTCATTGTCGTCGCGCTGCCCGAATATCTCCTTTGGATCCATGCAAACCCACGGAATAGAGCCCGGGGGCTGGCGCCAGGTTATTCTCTTCAACATAACCAACAAGAAGCAGAAAACAGAGGGGGGGAATGCAAGGATGGATGACTCCAACCTCCCCTTGCCCCTCCTTTTATAGGCAGGCCAAGGAGGGGAGCCGCTCCCTCAACGGGCGGCCACCGTCCTCCTCTGCCAATTCAGGAAGGCCGGATCCTCACCTTGATGCTCTCCCGCGCCACGCGTCTCCGTTACCTACCCCGTGCGATGCATGCGGGATACGTGGATGAGGATAAGGGCATGGTGGGAAGAGTGAATTGGTAGTTTCTACCCCGTGCGTTAAAGTCAATCACGGGCCATTACAAGGCGGCCCCACCACCATTGGCATTACGCACGACATGCAGGGAAATCGGAAACTGACCGAAGCTCAAGATTAATGAAGGATCAAAGAAGATCTCAATAGACCAGCCTCTTCAGCACTCAGCCTGTGCACTTATTAGGCCCTACCCCAATGATGCCCGGCAGTGCGTTCGGGGCATGCTCGGGGGCTTCTGTCAGTGCAACAAACCCTGGGTATGTTGCCCAAACTATGCATAGGCACGGGAACAAGATTACAGCACTAGGCCATGCCCAAGTACAAGAGACCAAGGTCATGAAAGAACCAACATGTGGATCAAGAAGACCAAAATCAAACCAGAAGAACGAGATGCCACCAGGAAGAAAGCCTCCCTTGCCGCGCAGGCGAGCTTGGCAAGGGCGGGGTCACCCCCGGAAGAAGGCATCCAAGGTGTCTCGGTAGGGCCTGCCGGAGCTCACGGAGGCAACACCACCTCACTCAACCACTCCTCCATAACCCACATCGTCTATTAGTGCGGTGTCAAGCCACAAAGTGACTAAGTGGCAGCCATTTGCCACATGGCGGCCTCTTTTTACAGGAAATGCCTACAGATGACACCCGTCCTGCGACGTGTCAAGCGAGCAGGTGTGGAGCTAGTGTCGTGGTTTTGTCACGGCAGATGTCCTAGAGAAAGGACTTAGTCGTGGAGCCATCGCGACGGGTTAGCTTGAAGGGGTTAAAGCGGACACAAGGACGTAAGAGAGTTTATACTAGTTCGGCCCCTTCAATGAAGGTAAAAGCCTACGTCTAGTTGTGATGGAATTGATGGGGTTTCGATGACTAGGGAGCAAACAAGCTTCGCCTATGTCTCGAGTTGTTGTTTGTTGTCCTTGAACCGCCGCCGGGTCGTCCCCTTATATACACGGGTGACTCTCGTCGGCTTACGGAGTCCCAATACCGGCTAATAGATGTGTCCGGTTTGGTCTCTTCTTATTCCTAATTTACAATACAGGTTAACTACTAACGCCGGTTTATGGTTGCAGGCCTTGAGCCGACCATGGGCCTTGAGCCCTCCTCTGTCTTCTTGGGCTTTAACTTACTTAACTACTGACGAAGTTAACCCGGCCTAGATAGGCCGGTTTACGCCCAGTAGTAATATCCCCAACATTAGGCCCCAGATTGATTTGAACAGGTTCATGTCAATCCTTTAATAAAAGCTTCATCTTCAACATCTTCTTATAAATTGGTAAACCGCCATGATGTCATCTTCTCTAATTGCAGTAAACCGGAGTGATGTCACCTATCATAACGAAGCTATCCATTATGCTTCTTTGTTTAATAGATCAGCGGAAATCGAGGCGACAGCTCCGTTTTGTGGCCCCTTGATTGTCGCGCCTGACTCATGTTCTTTCGCCTTATAAATAGGACCGAAGGGTCATTTCTTTTCTCCTTTCGTGTCTTCTTCATCTTCCTCGCGTCGCCAGCCTCGGAGCTCCGCCGCCGCCGTCGACCTCTGCCTCATCCTTGACCGCTGCATCAACCTGAGCGCACCAGAACATCGCGGCAACCTTCCGCATCTTCCTCAGCTCCGGTAAATCTTCTATCTTTTCCCCCGTAGATCTGGCCTAGGGTTTCGTAGTTCTTCAATGTTCATCGTCTGCCTCTTGCTCATACAATAGATCTTTAGATGAATCTGCAAATCTTTATTCTGTGCAATGATAGTTGTTTGACCTTCGCCTTTACTTATGCATCTCAAACCATGGGTCTATATGAACGTTTTGCTCATTGGTTCGGTACTGCTCCTTTGAACCTCTAAGTATTTATCTCTTCTCTGAACTTGCTTCAGATACAATGCTGTAAAGAAATCTTATGAAACCTGTTTGTGCGTACTTGTCCATCCGCAATCTCAGCTTTTCAATGCTTAGATCAGGCGGTTTAACCTTATAGAAAATTTTCCAAACCGGTATATGCCATTAGTCCCCTTGTTGAACCGCCAGATGTTGGTTGCTTCATGAAACTCTGGTTCAGATAGTTCTGTCTTCGGTTTAACAGTGCCCATACCAACATACCTTGATCAAATGCATTTTAGAACCGGGATCTTCTACCTTGTAGATTCCATCATGGCCAAGCAAGTATATGAGTGCAATTGGGTTCCTTCTCGTGTCACAGAGGATCAACTGGACGATTTAGTCCTGATTGGCGCTTTAGGCAGCAAAGATACCATCCATTGGAGGGCTCCTGGCAAAGAATGCCCTCCCACACCTCAAGAAGGAGAGGTTGTTGTTTTCGTAGATCACTTAGCCCGGGGCTTTAAGCTGCCCGGGGCTTTAAGCCGCCCGGTTCTAAATTTTACCGGGATGTTTTAGCCGATTTCCAACTCCATCCGCAAGACACTGGCCCCAACTATGTTACAAATATGTGCCACTTCCAAGTGCTCTATGAGGTGTTCTTTCAAGAGGAGCCCACAGTGGAATTGTTCAAAGACCTTTTCCATCTAAACCGCCGTACTGAGCTTACTGATGGCTCTAATACGGAGTTGGGTGGCATGGCGATTCAGAAAAGGAAAGAGGTCACATACCCTCACGCCAAGCTGCACAGTCACCCCAAGGAGTGGAATCAGACATGGTTCTACTGCAAAGACACCTCCCTTGCTGGTGAGAATCCCTTGCCTGGCTTTCGTCCGGAGCGGCTCAGCAATACACACCCTTTTCCTCAAAGATTGACTGCCCAGGAGAGAAGCAAATATGCTCCCCAGCTTTCAAAGCTCAGAGCCTTTATGGCCAATGGTTTACAGGGGTTGATCTCGCTCGCTGTTGGATATCATGGAGCATACTGCCCCTTAGTCAGCGCTCCGGTTTGATGTGCGAGTATACTGACAGTGTTGATGACCCACTGCGACATTCATAACTCCATCTCTCCGATGAAGAAATCACAGAGGCTGTGCATAAGATACTGAATGAACCGGAACACGTGTGCGCTAGAACCAGCCTGCTTCCCTTCTGTGCCACCAACAAACCGCCAGCTGTAAGACTTTGATTTTTCTCTTTGCTGAATCTGTTATTGATATGTCTGGTCATTGTTTTTAATATCATTGTTTGCATAATCAGGGCAATGATCCATTTTGGAGCAAAAAACTACCGCAGGAGAAACCAGAAAAACCAGACAAACCGGAAAGAGCAACCCGACAAAAGACTAAAGCCGTGAAGAAGACTGCCCACAGGAAAAGAACCACTGCATCTTCTAATCCGGCCGCTGATGATGATGTGGATAATCCGGACTTTGAGGTAGAACTTGACTCACTTGGTTTATTTTTCATGCATCTTATTGATGATGATATTTGTCAGGATGATGCCGAAGCCAGCCACGCGGATGTTGCAGAAGTAATTATTCTCTCTTCTGATTCAGAAACTTTGCCTTCACAAAAAATCCGCCAGGCAAACAGGAAAGTTAAATTTTCTCATCCTCTTGCTTATTTGGATCCTAGATTTCTTATGAAGACTCAACAACACGAAGCTCGTCGCACAACCCGGCACAGCGGCCAGGTAGTTACCTCCGCCGGTTTACCGAATAGTCCGGTTCGGAAACGCCATTTAGAGGTCTCTAATTTGCTTGTCAGTGCTTGTCCTAAAGCGGGATGCTTTCGTCAACCTCTTAATCCGTCTGACTCCGATTACCAGGTTACTTCCCACTCATCTTCTGGCGAGTCCTCGGCTACTCAGCTCCCACCGCTTAAAACGGTGCTTGGGTAAGCTATACTTATTGTGATGTTTGCAGTACATCGCCTTAGAACATATGCTGTATTTGATTTTATTATTCTTCTCAGGGCCAAACCTAGGCCAAGCAAGAAAGCCCGCCTGGAAAAAGCGGCCGAAGAAGATGTCGTTCTTGAAGCAGACAAGACACTCAATGCTAAAGCGGCTATTCCTGAGGATATTCCCAATGATCCACTGCAGCAAGATGATGATCTTATTGCTGAAGAGAGACCTACTGATACCTCAGGTCCTATCCATCAGCCCACAGGTTCCATCCGGATTGAAAGCTCCACCGGTCCAGCAAAACCTACTGACAAGCCAACAGCTCCAGTGCAAACTGGCGGTACCAAGGATGATGAGGTTGTCATTACTGGTACTGGCCATACTGAGCCAAGCAATCTTGTCGCTTTATCCAAACATTCTGCCAAGGAAGAATTTGCTACCTTTGGCAAAGGCAAGTGGAACGCTGATCTGACGACTTACACTGCTCTAAACACCCAAGATATCCATTTCGGCTATCTGAACCGGCTGTATACCAGCTGTGACTATGAAGCCGGTCTGGTTAATATGATGAAAGATAGATATGAGGTAACTTCCATATGCTCCTTCCTGCTTGTATGCTTCCATTCTTGCTGACTCTCCTAGCCCCCAAGGGCCGGTTTGAAATATTCTTTCAAACCGGGACTTAATAATATAAATCTTGATGCTTTGAAATTTTCTGATGTAGCCCCCAAGGGTCGGTTCAACTTAGCGTAGTTAAACCGGTACTTTAAGTAATTGAAACTGCCGCATCAGAATATATATGATCAAATAGCCATTAGCCCCCAAGTGCCAAGCTGAATACTTGTATTGATCTTGGGACTTTGTAAACAATTGAAAGATGAAGATCGAATATGCATTAGCCCCCAAGTGCTAAGCGCATAACTTGTTATGTGGTTGGTACTTGAATCCTTCTACCGATTTGTTGAAACATATATCTGTATGCATGCAGGCGGAGCTGAAGACGAAAGAAAACCAAGTCATCAATCTTCAAGAAAACCTGAAAACCCAACAGGCTGAAACCTCCAAAGCAAAAGAGGAATTGGCCAGTGCTTTAAGCGCCATGGAACAACTTAAGGAGAACTTCAAGAAGAAACGGGCGGATTGGGCCACTGAAAAGTCCGCTTTGATCAAACGAGCAGAGGATGCCGAGGCTGCACTAAAACCAGTGACGGATGAACTGACCAGCATAAAGCGGCACGTTCATGCCATGACCATTGCTATCTTTGGTAAGCCAGCTTGCCTTCTGAATTGGCTCTGCCTTCTTATAGAGTCACTAGTTTATTAACCCTTTATGGTATTTCAGGGACACGCATTGGTCACTTGGGGTCAGATGTGCGGAAGAAATTGAAAGCCCAGCGGATTATTATACATTGGTTGAACAATTGTATACTGGAGCCCAGCGGATCATCTGTAACGCATCTCATAACAAACCGGCGCCCACTTTGATTTAAGATACTCTGATGAAACTGTCAGTGCTTCCTGCCCGGGTTGAAGAGCTGAAGAAATCTGCTGCTCGAACTGGTGCAATCAATGCCTTAATCCAGGCAAAAGCCTGGGTGCCGGATTTTGATCCTATTGAAGCGGCTCAGGGCTATCCCAGCTTGAAGGAAGACGGGTCAGAATTTGGTGAAGCGGATCTGCGAGCAATAAACTAGGAGGTACGTCCACTAGCTTGTCAGTTGGCTGAGGAAGCAGAATTGTCTCATTATCAAGCGCAATATGACAGTCAGAACAAGCGGATAGCTGCACCAATCCATGAATTGGAAAATCTGATCCCTCCAATCCGTCAGCATACTTACGCTCCCGATATTGACCCGTCATTGCTGATCCATGATGAAGCTGTTTTTCAAGCATTAATGGGATTCGACTGGACAACTGTGGATTTCTAGCCATTGGGTAGAGAAACGGAAGCTGAAGCGGCGCAGGATGACCCACAACCATCAGGCCAGGCTGGTGACCAAGCTTGAACCGGAAGCCGGTTTTAAAACTGCCTCTCCTTTGTGAAAAACAATTATATTATTATGGGCACCATGTTGCCTTGTAATAGGCTAGCTGATATCTTTGATGTTGATATGCCTTCGTGCATAACTTGTTCTTCCTGTGGTAATGAACTTTCCAAAATACTTTCTGAAATGAGAAATTCATCAAGTGCCACCACGGTTGTACCGTCAGGCGGAATATGATGTCTGTATATATGAAATCAAAACATCCAAAACAAAATTTTAAGTATATGATCAAATTTTTGAGATACATAATACCTGCCATCATTGAGTGTGAAGTTGGCTTGGCCAATCTTGAAGCGGAGTTTTGCAAACCCACACTGTTGGAGGAGATAACAGCTCCTGTATATATATGACGCTGGTTTACCATGTAAACCGTGCCGGGTTATAATAAACACCGTGTTACTCCATAAGAGGGTGTTAACAACAAGGATCAAACCGAACAAATAGTCTCCGGATTGACGTGAACTGTGTTCCGTCAATTGATTGGTTAAAAAACTTTGTCGGTTTAAAAAACACAATGAAAAGAAAAAAAACCCTTCAAAGAAAAGTGTGAAGCAAAAGCAACGACAAAACCGTTTGCCAAAAAATGTTTATTTAAGCTGATCAAATGGCGTTACCATGGCCAAACACGACCAAGCTCCCGTTAGGTGTAACTATGGTTCTAGTCAGCCAGGTCCCCAAATGAAACCGTGGCATTTATGCCGACCAAATGGCATGGTCATGGTTCGGGTTCGACCAAGCCCCCAAGTGATTCTGTGGCCTTAGGCCGATCAAGAGGCATGACTGGTTCAGACATGACCAAGTCCCCAAGTGATCTGGTGGCTCTCGCCTATCAAGAGGCATGGTATTGGTTCGGACACGACCAATCCTCCAAGTGATATAACACGATGCTTTTAGCAAAGCGAACTCAAGGGGTAAATCGGAAGCCACTGTAAAAAAACTCCATGTAACCACACATGATGTAAAAGAACAGATACCCCACTTTACCTGAGGTTCCGGTTTATTATAGTTAATATATACATCGCTGTAATATGTACATAAGTAGAACCAATGGCTCAGGTATAATAAGGCCGAAGATGAGCTATGTTCCATGGCCTGTTGGTCTCCTCCTCTGATGTACATGAGTCTTTATGTTCTCGAATATCGATCATATAGTATGACCCGTTGTGCAGATTCTTGCTGACCACGAAAGGCCCCTCCCAAGGTGGGGATAACTTATGCATACCAGTATGATCTTGGATGAGCCGAAGCACCAAATCTCCCTCCTGAAAGGTTCTGGTTCTGACCCGGCGACTGTGATAACGACGAAGATCCTGCTGGTAAATCGCAGATCGGGCGGCTGCGATGTCACGCTCTTCATCCAACCGGTCCAAAGCATCTTGCGTGCTGTCTCGTTGTCCGCTTCAATATAAGCCGTTACACGAGGTGAATCATGATGGATATCACTAGGGAGAACCGCCTCCGCTCCATAAACCATGAAGAACGGTGTATACCCTGTTGATCTATTGGGCGTTGTATTGATGCTCCATAACACAGATGGTAATTCTTCTACCCAACAACCCGGCGTTCTCTGCAAAGGAACCATGAGCCGGGGCTTGATGCCTCTCAGGATCTCTTGATTAGCTCTTTCTGCTTGACCATTGGACTGTGGATGTGCCACTGATGAAACGTTGAGCCGGATGTGCTCCCGTTTGCAGAACTCCTTCATAGCACCTTTGGACAAATTGGTACCATTATCTGTGATAATACTGTGCGGAAAGCCAAACCGGAAAATCACCTTTTTGATGAACTGAACCGCCATCGCCGCATCACACTTGCTAACAGGTTCTGCCTCCACCCACTTTGTAAACTTGTCTACCGCCACCAGGAGGTGGGTCTTCTTATCTTTGGACCTTTTGAAAGGCCCAACCATATCCAGCCCCCAAGTCGCAAATGGCCAAGTAATTGGAATCATTCTCAATTCTTGAGCCGGTACATGAGCACGCCTTGAAAACCTTTGGCAACCATCACATCGTCTGACCAGATCCTCCGCATCAGCATGAGCAGTTAACCAATAAAAACCATGGCGAAACGCTTTAGCCACCAGAGACTTTGAACCGGCGTGGTGACCACAATCTCCTTCGTGGATCTCACGCAAAATTTCACGGCCTTATTCAGGAGACACGAAGCGTTGAAAAGCTCCTGATATACTGCAATGATGCAACTCGCCATTGATGATAGCCATGGACTTGGATCGCCGGATTATCTGCTGAGCTAGAATCTCATCCTTTGGCAACTCACCCCGGTTCTTGTACGCCATGTAAGGAAGCGTCCAATCTGGAATAACATGAAGAGCCGCCACCAATTGAGCCTCCGGATCAGGAATAGCCAAATCCGCTTCACCAGGGATCTTAACCGACGGGTTGTGCAGCACATCCAGAAAAACATTGGGTGGGACCGGTTTGCGCTGAGAGCCCAGCCGGCTTAAAGCGTCTGCCGCTTCATTTTTCCGCCGATCCACGTGGTCCACCTGATAGCCTTTGAAATAACCTGCGACAGTATCCACCTCACGACGATATGCTGCCATGAGTGGGTCCTTGGAGTCCCAAGTGCCAGACACTTGCTGAGCCACAAGGTCCGAGTCACCGAAGCACTTAACTCGACTTAGATTCATCTTCTTAGCCATCCGGAGACCATGGAGCAAGGCTTCATACTCAGCTACATTGTTAGTACAAGGGAACATTAAACGGAGAACATAACAAAACTTATCACCTCGTGGGGAAGTTAATACGACTCCAGCCCCCGAGCCTTCCAACTGCCTGGATCCGTCAAAATGGATGGTCCAATACGTATGATCCGGCTTTTCTTCAGGTGCTTGCATTTCTGTCCAATCATTGATGAAATCAACAAGTGCTTGAGACTTAACCATTGTCCGAGGCACATACTTCAAACCGTACGGCCCCAGCTCTATGGCCCACTTTGCAATCCGGCCAGTTGCTTCCCGATTCTGGATGATATCTCCCAAAGGAGTAGAACTGACCACCGTAATTGAGTGCCCTTGGAAATATTGTTTAAGCTTACGGCTTGCCATAAAAACTCCATACACCAGCTTCTGCCAATGCGGATACCTTTGCTTGGACTCAATGAGCACCTCGCTGATATAATAGACCGGACGTTGAACCGGATGCTCCTTACCTGCCTCCTTTCGCTCCACCACAATAGCTACACTGACCGCCCGAACATTAGCAGCAACATATAGTAGTAACGGCTCCTTGTGAATGGGAGCGGCGAGCACAGGCGGATTGGCCAATTGCCGCTTTAAGTCCTCAAATGCTTCATCAGCAGCAGAACTCCAGACAAACTGATCCGTCTTTTTCAACATCTGATACAAAGGGTTTGCCTTCTCACCCAGGCGACTGATAAACTGGCTTAGCGCAGCAATTCGGCCTGCCAGGCATTGAGCATCGTTGATACACTTCGGTTTAGCCAGGGAGGTGATAGCCGTGATCTTCTCCGGATTAGCCTCAATTCCCCTGTTGGACATTAGAAAACCCAATAGCTTGCCAGCCGATACACCAAAGACACACTTGTCCGGATTAAGCATCATCTTGTATGTTCTCAGGTTATCAAAGGTTTCCTTCAAATCATCAATCAGAGTCTCCTTCTCCCTGGATTTAACCACGATATCATCCACGTAAGCATGTACATTACGGCCAATCTGCTTGTGAAGACAATTTTGTACACACCGTTGGTAAGTTGCCTGGGCACTCTTGAGCCCGAAGGGCATAGACACATAGCAGAAGGCTCCAAAGGGAGTTATAAATGATGTCTTCTCCTGGTCCTTAACTGCCATTTTGATCTGATGATAGCCAGAATATGCATCCAAAAAACTTAAACGCTCACAACCCGGCGTAGCATCAATAATTTGATCAATACGGGGGAGGGCAAAAGGATCTGCTGGACAAGCTTTATTAAGATCTGTGTAATCCACACACATGTGCCAGGTGCCGTTTTTCCTGAGGACCCGCACCGGATTGGCAAGCCACTCAGGGTGAAAAACTTCAACAATAAAGCCAGCTACTAAGAGCCTCGATACCTATTCTCCAATCGCCTTGCGTCTTTCTTCATTAAACCGGCGGAGGAACTGTTTCACCGGTTTATATTTAGGATCCACATTAAGTGCGTGCTCAGCGAGTTGCCTCGGTACACCTGGCATGTCGGAGGGCTTCCATGAAAAAATGTCCCGATTCTCACGGGTGAACTCGATGAGCACGCTTTCCTATTTCGGATCCAAGTTGGCACTGATGCTGAATTGCTTGGACGAATCGCCAGGTATGAAGTCAACAAGCTTAGTTTCTGCTGCCGATTTGAACTTCAGGGCCGGATCATGCTCCGTAGTTGGCTTCTTCAACGGAGTCACGTCCGCCGGATCAACATTGTCTTTATAGTACTTCAACTCCTCGGTGGCACAAACCGACTCTGCATAAGCCGCATCTCCTTCCTCGCATTCCAAAGCGATTTTGCGGCTTCCGTGAACCGTTATTGTCCCCTTGTGACCCGGCATCTTGAGCTGCAAATACACATAACAGGGCCGAGCCATAAACTTGGTGTAGGCCGATCGCCCAAACAGGGCATGATATGGACTTTGGATTTTCACCACTTCAAACATCAATGTCTCCGACCTGGAAGCATGATCATCCCCAAAGGCCACTTCCAAAGCTATCTTACCAACGGGATATGCTGATCTGCCAGGCACTACACCGTGGAATACTGTATTAGACAGTTTGAGATTCTTAACTGTTAGTCCCATACGACAGAAGGTCTCATAGTACAGGATGTTAATGCTGCTCCCTCCATCCTTGAGCACCTTGGTGAACTTATAACCTCCCACCTGAGGCACCACCACTAGAGCCAACTGACCCGGATTATCAAACTGGGGTGGGTGATCCTCTCTACTCCATATGATTGGCTGTTCAGACCAACGTAGATAACGGGGTATGGCCGGTTCAACAGAGTTGAATGCCCGCCTCTGAACCTTCCGGTCTCGCTTGTCCAAGCTAGTGGTGAAGACATGGTACTGCCCACTACTCAACTGCTTTGGGTTGCTCTGGTAACCTGACTGTTGCTGCTGTTGGTTGTAACCACCCTGGTTGTTCTGACTATTTTGACCATTATGTCCGCCCGGATTACCATTAAATCCTGAACCGGAACTTCCTCCACTGTATCCCGGCCCGGATCCTGAGACACCGCCAGATTCGTGATCATACCGGAAATTATTAGAATTCTTGAACTCCTGCATAATAAAGCAATCCTTCCAAAGGTGGTTTGCTGGTGCCTCCTTCGTCCCATGTCTTGGACAGGGCTGGCTTAGCAGATAGTTTAGGCGGTTTGGGTTAGGGTTGGGTGCTCCATTACGATTTTTCGGCCTACCCTTGCGTCGCTGGCCATTGTCCTCTGCATTGGTATTAGCCACAAAGTCCATGTTACCATCCGCTTTACGCTTGCCTCCTCCTCCATTGCCTACCCAGTGATGTTGCTGACCTTTGGAGCTGCTGTTCTTCTTCCCTTTCCCTGTCTTGTCATCATCAGATTCGGGATCCTTGGTACTATCAGAATCAGCATATTTCACCAAAGCGGCCATGAGGGTCCCCATGTCGGTTCAATGACGTTTCATCCGTCCCAATTTTAACTTCAGGGGCCCAAACGGGCAGTTGCCTTCTAGGGTTAATACTGTGGTGTCAGCGTTGATGCGGTCTGAGGAGTGCAACACTTGTGAAACCCGGCGCACCCAATGAGTCGTTGATTCTCCTTCCTCCTGGACGCATGCAGCTAAGTCCACTATCGACATAGGCTGTTTACAGGTATCCTTGAAATTGCTGATAAACCGGGCTCATAATTGGGCCCATGAACTAATAGAATTAGCTGGCAAGCTTTTTAACCAAGTACAGGCCGTTCCTTCAAGCATCATGGTGAAGTATTTCGCACACACCGTGTCATCCACATCAAGCATCTCCATGGCCATCTCATAGCTCTCCACCCATGTCTCTGGAGGTTGATCCACCGTGTAATTTAGTACCTTGCGCGGGCCTTTGAAATCCTTGGGCAGGCACACGTTGCGTAAAGCGGGGATAAGGCAAGGCACCCCCAAAGAACTAGAAGTAACACCAGGTTCGATCGAGATGGTTGGACGAACCGGCGTGAGCTGCCGAGCCTGATGCTGTGCGGCTAACTCGGCCTCCCTGCGTGCTCGGGCCCGGTTCACCACTTCCTGAGCGTCATCAGCACCACCCGTCGGATTGTTGCCACGGGGTGCTCCACGTCGTTCATTACTCGACACTGCTGGTTCATCCATATGTCTGCTATAGCTCTGGCTTGGGCAGGGGGTCGAGTGGATCCAGTCGCGGCTGTACGAGTACGCTTCCTGTTGGGCCAAAGCTATCCTCAGAAGTTCCTTGACCCGTCGCATCTCTACTGCCTGCGGTGAGTCACCTTCAATTGGAATGGCCTCCAGCCGTGCAGCAGCGGCAACAAGATTGTCCATTGGGTTGGAGTAGTGACCCGGAGGTGTTAAAGCATCCTGAGGTATAACGGTGTTTTGACGAGGCGGGTCCATCTGACGAGGCTGAACCGGTGCATCGGTCCCAGGGGCTTCTGCCCGGTTCCCCTCCAGTGGATTGCCGGCTCTTGGTCCTGGAGTGTTGAAATGGTCTCTGGCCTCGAAAACCGGAGGTAAGCGGGATCGGTGCTTCCTCCTCATGACTTCATGCGACGCGCTCTGGTCCAACATAAGCCTGTAGGCCTGTGCGTCTAAAGCTGCCCGCTCTGCGGCCATCCTGGTGTCCTCAGCCGCCAGATCCGCCTTGGCATGGGTGATCTGTTCCTTTACCTTTGCAATCTCCATGTTGTGAACATCCTGATCTGGCGGATTAACTTCCGCCATAAGCACAACCAACGCATCAAATAGTTCTGATAGAACCTGAGTCGGCGGGCGCACAGGGCCTCTTGCCCCCGGCAGCCGTCGCCGCTGCTGAACCGGAGATCATTGTCGCAGCTGTCGAAGAATGAAGCGCTGCTTGTGTTCCGGCCATGAATATTCCAACCCGGTTGGGCAGATCAGAGGGGTCCGGAATAATGTCGCCATCGGAACAGCTCCCAATCCAGCCATCTTGTAGCTGATAAAGAGATTCAGTATCTCTGGTCGAAGATTCGCCACCGGAACAAACGACAGTCGCCCCGCGAAATTCCGATCCGTCCTCATAACTTCCTCCATGGATGACTCCCACGAAGGCACGCTTCATGGCCGGTTTAACCCGGGCAGATTGCGCACACTGAGCCGTCTCGACGAGGTCGGTGCAGATGTCCGGCTCAGGGCCCGGTTCACCGATCTTGCCAATGAAAACGTGAATGCTACCAAAGGGGACCCGGTACCCATACTCAATTGAGCCGGCCTCGGGGCCCCAGCCTGTGTCGTCGATGTAGAGCTTGCCGTGACGACTCTTAGTCATCCAGCCTACAGCGTAGCCCTTGAGTCCTTCAAAGCGGCCCTCCAAGAACCGGAAACCATCATGCGATAGCCCCACGGTGGGTGCCAACTGTCGTGGTTTTGTCACGGGAGATGTCCTAGAGAAAGGACTTAGTCGTGGAGCCATCGCGACGGGTTAGCTTGAAGAGGTTAAAGCGGACACAAGGACACAACAGAGTTTATACTAGTTCGGCCCCTTCGATGAAGGTAAAAGCCTACGTCTAGTTGTGATGGAATTGATGGGGTTTCAATGACTAGGGAGCAAACAAGCTTCGCCTATGTCTCGAGTTGTTGTCTGTTGTCCTTGAACCGCCGCCGGGTCGTCCCCTTGTATACACAGGTGACTCTCGTCGGCTTACGGAGTCCCAATACTGGCTCATAGATGTGTCCGGTTTGGTCTCTTCTTATTCCTAACTTACAATACAGGTTAACTACTAACACCGGTTTACGGCTGCAGGCCTTGAGCCGACCATGGGCCTTGAGCCCTCCTCTGTCTTCTTGGGCTTTAACTTACTTAATTACTGACAAAGTTAACCCGGCCCAGATAGGCCGGTTTACACCCAGTAGTAATATCCCCAACAGCTGGCGAGACAGCCGGGCAAGGCTTGCGGGGCAACCAGTGACGTGACGTTAAGTGGTGCATTTAATGCGCCATGTCAGCCTGCAGAGTTAGGTATGATAGCACTGTTTGCTATCTTATCAATGCATAATGACTACTTTGCCATTTTGGTAACCCCTTGATCTATAAAAGGAGGCCCATGGCAACCGTAGAAAGGGTTGGAAAGTTAGACAACGTACACACCCATACGTGTGTAGTCACTGTCGCCCTAAGGCAACCCCTGCCGGGCAGTGTACTACGCCTCACCATCATTCTCGCACCATCAATCCACCAAAGCAGGAGTAGGTTTTTATGCCTCACGTCGGCCCGAACCTGGGTAAAATTGCTTGTGTGATCCCTGCCATGCTATCGCACGCCCTTCTGCTCTTTGTGCAACACGACGTCCCCCCTGCCGAACCAGCAAGGGGCCCTTTGGTCCCATAGGTGGCCATGTTTTCTCGCGACACACACCATTATTATCATATTGTTCTCATGTGCACGAGGCATTCACATAGACTCATATCATTGTTCTAGCATTGAGTTGTAATTCTTGAGCTGTAAGTAAATAAAAGTGTGATGGTCATCATTATTAGAGCATTGTCCCAAGTGTTAAAAGGATGATGGAGGCTATGATTCCCCCACAAGTTGGGATGAGTCTCCGGACGAAAAAAAAGATAGAAAAAAAAGAAAATGAAAAAAATGAGAGAGAAAGAGGGAAGGGACAATGTTACTATCCTTTTTCCACACTTGTGATCAAAGTAGCACCATGTTCTTCATGATAGAGAGTCTCCTATATTGTCACTTTCATATACTAGTGGGAATTTTTCATTATAGAACTTGGGTTGTATATTCCAATGATGGGCTTCCTCAAATTGCCCTAGGTCTTCATGAGCAAGTAAGTTGGATGCGCACCCACTTAGTTTTCTTTTGAGCTTTCATACACTTATAGCTCTAGTGCATCTGTTGCATGGCAATCCCTACTCACTCGCATTGATATCTCCATAGCCAATTAATTGGCCTAGTTCATGTCAGACTTTCTTCCTTTTTGTCTTCCTCACAGCCTCCAGCATTTTTTATTCCATCAATAGTGTTATATCCATGGCTCATGCTCATGTATTGCGTGAAAGTTTAAAAAGCTTTAGAACATTAAAAGTATGAAAACAATTGCTTGGCTTGTCATCGGGGTTGTGAATGATTAAATAATATTTCATTGGGGTTGTGCATGACCAGACTATATGATTTTGTAGGGATAACTTTCTTTGGCCATGTTATTTTTGAGAAACTATGATTGCTTTATTAGTATGCTTGAAGTATTATTGTTTCTATGTCAATATTTAACTTTGGTTTTGAATCCTATGGATCTGAATATTCATGCCACAATAAGAAAGATTGCATCGATAAACATGTTAGATAGCATTCCACATCAAAAAATTTGTTTTTATCATTTACCTACTCGAGGACGAGCTGGAATTAAGCTTGGGTATGCTTGATATGTCTGCAACATATGTATAAATTTTATTGTTCCATGTTATTATATTATCTATCATGGATGTTTTATATGCATTATCGTACTATTTTGTATCATTTTGGGACTAACCTATTAACCTAGTGCCTAGTGTCGGTTGTTTTTTTCCTTGTTTTTGACCTTTTCAGAAAGGAATATCAAACGGAGTCCAAAGGAAATAAAACTTTACGATGATTTTTCTTGGACCAGAAGACAACCAGGAGAGACGGAGAAGAGTCCATAAGCCCTACGAGGTGGCCACAAACACAGGGGCGCGCCCTAGGGGGCGCCCCTGGCTTGTGGGTCCCTTGTAGGTCCTCCAACCCTAATTCCACCTCTATATATTATCAAATATTCCATCATTATCCGAGGCGTCCAGAAAAATACTTTTCCATCGCCGCAAGCTTCTGTTCTCATAAGATCCCATCTTGGGGCCTTTTCTGGTGAACTGCTAGAGGGGGATTCGATCACGAAGGGCCTCTACATCAACCTTGCTGCCCTACTGATGATGTGTGAGTAGTTTAGCACAGATCTATGGGTGCATAGCTAGTAGCTAGATGGGTTCTTCTCTCTCGATCTTCTTGGAGGTCTATCCGATGTAATCTTCTTTTGCGATGTGTTTGTTGAGACACGATGAATTGTGGGTTTATGATCAGATAATCTATGAATATTATTTGAGTCTCCTCTGAATTCTTATATGCATGATTTAAATAGCTTTGTATTTCTCTCTGGTCTATTGATTTGCTTTGGCTAACTAGATTGATCTATCTTCCCATGGGAGAGGTGCTTTGTGATGGGTTCAATCTTGCGGTGTGCTCACCCAGTGACATAGTAGGGGTAGCAAGGCACGTATTGTATTATTGCCATAAAGGGTAAAAATATGGGGTTTATATCATATTTCTTGAGTTTATCCCTCTCCATCTTGTCATCTTACTTAATGTGTTACTCTATTCTCTTGAACTTAATACTCTAGATGCAGGTAGGAGTCGGTCGATGTATGGAGTAATAGTTGTAGATGCAGACTCGATTCAATCTACTTGTCATGGACGTGATGCCTATATTCATGATCATTGCCTTATATATCATCATAACTATGCACTTTTCTATCAATAGCTCAATAGTAATTTGTTCACCCACCGTATATTTACTTTCAAGAGAGAAGCCTCTAGTGAACCCTATGGCCCCGGGTCTATTTACCATCATTTATTTTCAGATCTATAAAACCCAAAACCCAAAAATACCTTGCTGCAATTTATTTACTTTCTTATTATTTTATCTTTTAGTTATATTTTATCTCTATCCCTATTAGATATCACTCTTGCACATGACAGTGAAGGGATTGACAACCCCTTTATCGCGTTGGGTGCAAGTGTTTGTTAGTTTGCTGCAGGTGCATCTATTGGAGACTTGCGTGTACCCCCTACTGGATTGATACCTTGGTTCTGAACCGAGGGAAATACTTATCTCTACTTTGTTGCATGAGCCTTTCTTCTTCAAGGGAAAAACCAATGCAAGCTCAAGAAGTAGTAACCACATTCGTGGATTCGCCCGCTCCGAGTTGTTCCCTACCTATGCCTCCCCGTCGTCCACTGCATTGGTGCTCTTGGTGCGGCGTGGTCAACATGGTCAACAAACGATAGCCATCAGAAGAGGGATGTAAGTGGAGGAGCTGATAGTAGGTACCCACATGGTCCATGGCCTCACACAAGAAAGTGCCTCCTTATTACGCAAAACTGATTTCTCCTCCTGACAGCAGGGACCAGCCAGCTATATCTTCGCATGCAAGGAAGTGCCATGAAAAAAAACTATTCTCGCCAATGATAGCTGGGACCCACCAGATTTAGAGGCTGACTTGTGGGCCTACTAATTTGACGCGTACGTAGGGCTTTGTCAACTTAGTCAACAAATGATTATAGCAGCATTGACCGTTGGATGTTAATCCAACAACTATGCCGCTTCTTCAATATCTGATCTTCTTGCTCCAGCCGCTCAAACCAGCACCGACGGGACCGCGTGCTCCTGCCTCCCATGACCGGCTGTGCTTCCAAGCGGGCCTCTCCGCCCAACCCTAAGCCCGTCGTTGCTCAGGCCTTCCCTCTACTCACCCACACACCATGTTATTCTCTGGCGACGACAATGTCACAATGCAGCCGAACAAATCAACCCTCGTACTCCCCTCCATGTGGGCATCCAATACCATCTCTTCCTTGGCTCTGTGTCATTCCCTTCCTGAGCCTCACTGTCGTACATCGCCTTGGTGATGTCAGTCATCGGAAGTACACTGTACATGCCTACACGGTGAGGCTAATAGCTTGGACGCACCAGTTAAATCTTCGCACACAAGGAAGTGTCTCCTTATTCTCCCTAGTAGCTAGGACCTACCCGGTCGACCCGTACATAGCATTGTTTGTCTGGTTGCAAACGTGTACGTACATATCGGTCGATCAGCGGAACCGTGGCCGAGTAAGGAGCAGCACGTGATGTAGTAGAGCCACCAACGTAGCATGTCATGCAATGCTGTCTATATCATCTACATGTACGTACAACCATGCTGCAAGAAATAAATACGGCTACATACGTACATATAGGCAGGGTCTCGAATGTGTACAACAACGGTGTCCTGTTCATCGGCAGCCGACAAACAACATTGTGTTCATTGGGAGGAAACCGACTGGGTCAGAATGTGTCCTTTTCATCGGGAGGCAACCGGCTTGGACAGAACAGCCGAAACGGGGTCTGGCATAACGCAGAACAGAAAAACGGCCTTCTATTCGACCACCTATGGTCGAAACAGTATATTGTTCATCAGGAGGGGTCTGGCATACCACAAAATGAAGGAAACATACTTCACTCCAACCACCTATGATCGAAACATGGTCCAATTGATCCAGAGGGGTGTGGCGTACCGCAAAACAGAGGAAACAAACTTCTCTCTAACCGTCTAAGGTCGAAACAGGTTCCTGTTCATCAGGAGGGGTGTGGTGTACCGCAAAACGAGACTCTATGGAATCATGAAACACGAAGGGAAATTTTCAAGAAATGACATAATACCTCCTCAAGATAAGGTGGAAAGCATTGCACTTTGAATGCACGACGAAGAATGCTTGAAATCCTCCCAAAAGAATCTTGACGAGCACTTCCAGAATGAATCAAATCCTTATCGAACCACCATGTAGAGCCTCCGAAAAGAACTATGGTAATAAAAGGAGGATAGTAAGGAAGTGAAAATTGAAGAGAAGACGATTGACGCCTTGCAATGGTTTAGATGGAGCTTTGAAATGATATAATCGAAATGACTTGGAGCTCCGGAAAGGAAAGATGAAGCCGCTCATAACCGAGAATATGATATGATAATCAAACTCCAGAAAGAGAAGATGAAAACACTTGTAATCGCTAATTCATGCCTCATGAACGAACTCCAAATGAAAAAATTGGACCACGTTGAGGAATAAAGAATAAGAATTATAATATGTCTATCCTACATCAAATTAACTTGGTGAAAAGCAATGGATTTGGCATACTACTTATTATTTTTTTGACTATAAACAGTAGGGTAAAAACCCCACTGCAACTTTTATTAAAATTAAGAGGTGTCCGGCTTGAGATAAGCCAGAGGAAAAAAACTAAACTAAACTATAGAACTAACTAGCTAAGCAAAAAAGAAAAAAAGAAGAAAAAAGGAAAAAAGAAAAGAAGGAGAAAAGAAAAAGAAAAAAACTAAACAACCTACTGTACCACAGGAAAAAACAAATTACAAGATGGAATCCAACCAAGCAGAGAATTGTTGAGCATGCTTTTTCTTCATCCTGTATCTTAACAGCTTCAGCTCCTCGAAGAAAATGAACTTCCAACCTTGGAAGGAGGGGTTAATATGCTCAAAAAATTTATTATTTCTAGAAATCCAAATAGCCCAGGATCCAAGAATGATGATCCCCATGAAGAAAGGTTTGTTCAGTTTGTCTTTGAGATCTTGAAAATCATCTAAGATAGACAAGTTGTGTGCTCTGCTAGGGCATATGAAATCCCAACATTGTGCTGCAAAGGGGCAACTCCAAAAGAGGTGGTGCAGTATCTCTTCCTGTTGACAGTCTCTCACAACACAGTTGTATTCATCCAGCTCAAAATTCTTTCTTGTTAGTAGGATTCTTGTATTGACTCTCTCATGTAGCAACATCCAGAAGAACACCTTGTGCTTTGGGTGGCATGAGCTCTTCCATATCCAACAAAAATGAGGGGGAGTTTGTTCAAATCCAATTATTACATTGTATGCCTTAATGGATGAGTAAAATTCATTACCCCAGATATAACTTGATGTGTCTCTGAGTTCCAAGTGCTCCGAAGTTCTCAGTGTGATACATATATTCTCCATTTCCAGAAATTCCTCATCGGCTTGGGTTGTCAAAGGTAAGTGAAACAGGTGTTGCAAGTACTCAGTGTGAATCACTTGGTGGACATTTATGGTCGTGTCTCGAGCAAAAGAATAGAGGAAATCAAACTTGTGCTTCAACACAAAATCATGCCAACAATCATCCCAAAAGAGGGCACTTTTGCCATTCCCTATATTGCATCTTGCAATAGCTTTGTACTAATCGATGAGTGCCAAATTAGACTTCCACCAAAAAGACCCGACCATGTCGTCTCCTGGTAATTGCCCATTATTGTAGTAGGACTCCCAAATGAGATGTACCCAGGAATATCATGTCTGTTGTAAAACTTGTGGAGGTTTTTCATAAGCAGAGTCTTGTTCTGTGTGAAGATGTCCATAACACCAAGCCCTCCTTGGTTTTTTTGGTCTACAAACAGTTTTCCATGCTACTAGGGTAGGTTTGTGATCCTCCATATCAGGTCTTCTCCATAGACAGTGCCTCAGATATTTTATGATTTGTTGCTTGATGGTGACAGGAACCTCCAGGAAGCACATGAAGAAAATTGTGAGAGATGTCAGTACTGATTTTACCAAGAGTAATCTTCCAGCTTGTGTCATGAAAGTTGAGAGCCCAGCTAATCTTTTTGCAATTCTTTGGACTAATGGTAAACACAGCTCCATAGTAGGTTTGTGGATTCCCAAGGGAAATCCCATGTAAGTAAGAGGGAATACTCCTGTGTTGCACTGAAGGGTATTTGTGAAAAATACTAACTCTGTCTTCTGCAATGTTAATGGGCACCATGCTGGACTTCCCATAATTCACTTTCAAACCTGTGGCTTCTACAAAAGTATTCAATAGAGACTTGCGACAAATGAGCTGCCTAGCATTTGCTCTCATGAGAACCAAGGTGTCATGAGAACCAAGGCATGAGTTGACTTGCAAAGGAGGGGTCACAATCCCCAATCTCATGGCTTTGTTAAGAATGGATTGTAGCAGATCAGCAGCTAAGACAAAAATCAAAGGTGAGTAAGGGTCACCCTGCCTCACTCCTCTCCTGCAGTAGAATTTCTCACCAGGGACACCATTTAGCATAACTGTAGAAGATGCAGATGTAAAGATGTGACTAGTCCAGGAGATCCACTTTTCTCCAAAACCTTTAGCTCTTAGAATATCAATTATAGCCTGATGCTCAATTGTATCAAAAGCCTTTTCAAAGTCCAGCTTAATCACTAGCATCTCCTCTCTTGATTTGTGACACTGATGGATGTATTCATAGGCCCAACCAAGATAGTCCTTGATCATTCTATCTTTGAGGAAACCATATTGATTAATATGGACCATTTGGAGGATCACTTTTTGGAGCCTGTTGGCTAACAACTTGGTGATGCTTTTGAGCACACCATTAAGTAAAGAGATTGGTCTGAAGTCATTTGGAGTTAGAGGCACATCCTTCTTTGGCACCAGAGTTATATATGAAGTGTTAATACTCTCAAGATTAACATTGCCAGCATGGAAAGACAGTATGAGTTCAGTAATATCTTCCTTTATAATCCCCCAACAAGCTTTAAGAAATTCATTATTAAAACCATCTGGACCTGGGGACTTGTCATTAGGAAGGTTTTTTTACTACTTCATCAATTTCCTCTTGTGTGAAAGGTTGCTCCAGGTCATGAAAAATTTGAGTGTCAGCTCTGTGCTCATATAAATCTTGTAAGTCAAAGTGCATCGTGTGGTCATTTGAGTGAACAAGCCTTTGTTTAAATGCTTCCCACAAAATAGCAGCCTTTCCCTCATGGTCAGTTATTTCAATCTGATCCTTATTAAGCAGCATTGCAATCTTGTTGTGCCTAAGGTTGACAGAAGCTTTAGTGTGAAAGAACTTGGTATTTTCATCACCAAATTTTACACCTTTTATTTTCCCTCTCTGTTTCCAGTAAATTTTCTGATTGCTAAGCACAATAAGCAGATATTCCTTCAATAGTGACCTGCAGTTTGTTTCAAATAGAGTGAGATTTCTGAACTCCTCAATCATATCCCAAAGGAATATATAAGCATTTAACTCTTCAATTTGTTTCTTAAGGCATGAGAGACTCTTGGCCCACAATTTTATTGCTCTCCTTAAGTTCTTAAATTTAGCATTGACTTTCTTTGCAGGGTTAGTGAAATCAATAGGAATGTTCTAGGCTGCCAATACAATGTTCATAAAAAAGTTATGTTTCAACCAATAGTTCTCAAACCTGAAAACCTGTGACATTGGAATGTGAGTAGCAATCTTGACCATACATGAGAGATGGTCAAAAATTGGTTTTGCCAATGGAAGAGCAGTTGTGTCAGGGAAGGAAGTCATCCAAGCTGCAGAGGTAAAGAATCAGTCTAATTTTTCCAAGAGTGGATTTTCCTACATGTTGCTGCAGTTGTATTGCCTACCTTTTAGAGGCAACTCTACCAGTCCAAAATTTCTTATTGCCTCATTAAAAAGAAGCATTTGATTAACATCACCCCCTGGTTTATTTCTATCCTCAGGAGATCTGATAAAGTTAAATCCCCCATGATTATCCAGTCAGTGTCAGTAGGCATTTGAATTGAACTGAACCAGTCAATGAACTCCAGTTTGTCCTCAGGAGAGCAAGACCCATATATATTGGTGAGAATACAATTATGGTTGGTGGTTTTACAAGTGAATTGCACTGAGAGAGAGAATTTGCTCTCATTCCAAGCAGTCACTATACCTCAAGAAGCCCTAATTGAGGGAAGAATTCAAATTTGTTAAATCTTTGGGGACAGAATTTATGAATATATGCGAGATCAAAGTTCTCTCTCTTAGTTTCCTATATACATACAATACCAGCTGCACTTTCCTCAATTTTACTTCTGATGGCTAACCATTTATCTGAAGAATTTATACCCCTGACATTCCAGTTTAAGATATTCAAGGATCTGTTCTTATTCATTGGTTAATACGATCTGATTTCTGAGAAGTACCAAGAACCAACCCTTGGTAGTTTGCCTTGTAGTGGAGAGTTGTGCATTGTCATATGATGCCAGCCCCATTGTCGGGGATATACCCCGCGGTATGAACCGGCAGGAGTTGTAAACCGGCTGGGATTTGGTAAACCAGCGGGTGGTAAACCGGCGGACAGTTAAGACAGATGGTAAACCGGCAGGTGGTAAACCGGCAGGTGATAAACCGCCAAGTGTTAAGGCAGGTGGTAAACCGGTAGGAGTTAAGTCAGATCTTAAACCGGCAGACCATCTTAAACTGGCAAACAGTGATAACTGGGTTGCCATGGGTTATGAAGCCCAAGATGTTAAGAAGCCCATGAAGATAAGTTAGAATAGTTAAGTCTTAAGTCCGAGTTGGACTCTACATGTAACCCGCCCCTTCAACATATATAAGGAGGGTAGGGCTCCCCAAAGAGGGACAAGCTACAAGCAAGAAGAAACAATCTTAGGGCTAGATACAAAGAGGAGAGCCGGTTTACGGCGACTCCCTCATGATGATAATGAGACCTAGCCTCAAACAGCATGTAGGGTTGTTACCGGATGATGTTTCCCGGGGCCCGAAGCTGTCTAAACCCTTGTCTTGTGTTGCGTTTCTTGATTCCGCTCCATCCCTCTCAAGCTACCACATAGATGCGTTGGCCTCGTGACTAAGTCCTAACACTAAGGACATCTGCCGTGACAATTCTACGACACCCATGGTTAACACATAGGGGAAAATGTTACAACTATTATGAGCAGAGTAACATTTCAAAGTTTGCAAAACAAGCTTGCATAGTTACACATCATTGGGCTGTTCTGCATTACCAGTGGCCTTGGACACCTAGGCCACCTCCTCTTGTCCCTTCTTCTTGTGCTTCTTGGACAACTTCTCATGTGCTTCTTCCTCAAACACCTTATAGAAAGACTTTGTCAGTCTTTTGACCACTCTATTAGGAAGAATTGGTGGAACAACATTGCATGGCAAACAAGCTTTAAAATCACATGACTTCCTCCTATACCCATTATTATCTTTTTTAATTCTGTCACTTCTTCTTACCTTAGTTTCTACCAGAGGCTCTTTTTCTATTCTCTTCCTGGATACTGCTTCACCAAATGGGAGAGCCACCTTATTTGGGGACAGCTGCTGCAGAGGACTCCCAGCACCAGTAGAGGAGTGTGCAGCTGGGCTAATGCCCTCATTCTCCTTCCCAATTCCCTGCAATATTTCTTTGCAACAGGGTGCCTGAGATGTTATGCAACTGTCAGGTATATGGAAAGTGATAGTTTCTTCAGCATTACAATTTGCAGTCAACAGAGTCCACAGTTCAGATTTCAATAGGTGCATAACCCAGCCAAACTTATTAGGTGTTAACAGAAGGTGGATTATGAAATTAAACCAACTTACTGGAATCTTAATCTTGAAAGTATTGACTGCACCCTGTGTAGCAGGAGCAAAGTTCTGAATCCAGAGGTCCAAACCTTCTTCAGAGATTAAATGAGCACCATCAATAACATCTAGAGCATGTGCTTCAACAATACTTTTGAAATCAAAGGAATTTGGTGAAGAAGGTGAAGAGTGGGGACCATATGTACCTTGTTTGCCACCTAGTGAGGAGTTTCCCACCACTATGGGCACATTCTATTTTCCTTTGAGAGCAGCTCTGTCTACCTCCTCATCAGAACCAACTGTCTTAGTTACTGGACTCTTGTCAGTCATCATTTTTGGGATTTGTTCACTGACAGAGGCACCCACTAGTGCAGGTGCAGTAGAGCCCCCCTCATTAGCAGTCTTAGGTTCAGAGTATTCCCCTGTGTTATGATCAGCAACCATGGTGGGGGTACTGTGTGGCAATTCCACATCTTGTGGGGGCATAAGTGGTGGAGCCTGAACCTGTTGTGGCTGCTCAATAACCACCTAAGGTAAAACTGGCCCTTGTTGGGCAATGCCCATCTCCAAGTTGGCAACAAAAGCTTGCTCTGCTTCCTCTGGTTCTGCCTGATAAGCTAGGGCAATGTTGTGTAAACCCAGTCCCAAGTGTACTGCAGGAGCACCCTGATTGACTTCTTCACTAGCTGATGAAGTCGTGTACCTAGGGTAGGGGCACGGACCTGTCCAAGGAGCCCTACCCTAGGGACATCCCTAGGAGAAGTCACCTTTCAATCGACTTGAAGGTATCCCACTCAACGGATTCAAGACACTTCACCAGGAAGCTACCACTCGACCATGAAGCTAGCCACTCGACCGCCAGGAGATCTGAAGTCACTCCGCAGGCAAACGGTCGGCTATTAAGTAGTCTTTATGATCATTGTAGCACTTTATTAGGGGCGTTACCAGTAACGCCCCACCTCAAATGTACCTTAAACCCTGCATTACTGAGGGCAGGAGGGGGCCGGCGAACTCTATATAAGCCACCCCCCTCCTCAGTATGAAGGGTTCGCACCCCTGTTATTCACACGCCAGTAATCCAGTCGACCGCCTCCGGGCACCGAGACGTAGGGCTGTTACTTCCTCCGCGAAGGGCCTGAACTTGTATATCTTGGTGTGTTTACAACTTCCCAATAGCTGAGATCTAGCCTCTCCATACATACCCCCCTACATCACTGTCAGAGTTAGAACCATGACAGTTGGGGCCCACCATGGGGCAGGAATCATAGCGCTTGATTGGAGAAGTTGCGATTTTTCCGATCCCTTCGATCATGGTTTCGTGCGGAGTTTTGGTGGAGGGCCGCAAGATCCGCCTCGGCGCGCTCACGTTCATCGCCGACGACTCCGCCTGGCTTCAGGAGGCACCACTCGACATCGACGCGCTCCCCGTCCGCGGTGTGACGCATTTCCGCGCATGCGTTCGTGGCGTCCTCCTGCGGCAGCCGTCGACCCAGTATCGGTCGGCCCCCGTATCGTCTCCCCGCTCTGTCTCCCACCGGCGCAAGCGCTCCGGTCGGTCGAGATTGCAGAGGTGGGTGAGGCACGCCGTGGCTTGCCAGTCGGACGCCTCGCAAGTCGCAGCAATCGATCCCGACGAATCCCTCTGCGGCCTGTTCGACTGGCTCCACGGAGACCGCATTCGAGTGCGACAGCAGCGACCCCGCGGCTGAGATCCTGGCGGTCGATGGAACACATGGTCCTCCCGGTTTCCCTCACGCTGATGGAGGCGCGGGTGGGGGCGACCCATCGCATCCCCATGATGAGTATCTCCCTGAACCTCTCACGTCATCACAACGAGAGGAGCTTCACCGCCGGAACACGGACGCCCTCCGCACCCCTATCGTCGGAGAGTCCCCCGAGGCCCGGGCCTTGGAGGACGCGCGCTTGGCTAATTTGGCCGAGCGCACTCAACTGGAGAATCTCCAGCGAGCACTCGACGAGCAAGCGCGTCAGCGGGCTCCCGAGTCTAGTCGACGCCAGCTCTTCCCGCCAACGCAGGTATACCGAACCCCAGTTCAGAATTTGGCCGCCGTGGCCCGTATAGCAGAATCGATTCAGCCCTCCCAATCGGAGGCTGGCAGGGGCTTGTTACAAATCAGAGCGTTGCTCCGGGCGGCGGGAAACCAGAATTCCGCTGTTTCCCAGTCGCGGAATAGGATCCACAGTCGATCCGTTGCAACAGATATAGTCCAGTCGGCTCACAGCCCGCGGTCGCACCCGAGGCGTGAGGGACATGGCGACCGGCATGATCAGTACAGAAGGAATGAGCAGTATGATCACCGATCCGATCATGATGATCGATGTCGAGTGCCAACCCCTCCCCCGAGGAGTGGGTCATATGCGCCTCGACATCGAGATGACAGGTGCCCTCATAGCGTTGGGCAGAGGATTCCCGTCAACCCCAGGGACCCAGGCTTTGACGCGAGATCTGTCCTCGTTCAAGGCTTGGTTGACAGGAATAGGGCTCATCGGGAAGGCCAGAACAGAGATGCACCCGCCAGCAGTAGAATACGTGTTTCAGGACCAGAGTGTTTCAGTCGAGCCATCAGGGCCGCAGTGATTCCTCCCAATTTCAGGCTGGTGACTGGAATCAGCAAGTTCACCGGTGAATCTAAGCCTAACACTTGGCTCGAAGATTACCGAGTGGCTGTACAGATTGGCGGTGGCAATGATGAGGTGGCCATGAAGTATTTGCCTCTCATGTTAGAGGGCTCAGCCAGAGCGTGGCTAAATCAGTTGGCGCCCAGCAGCATTTACACTTGGGAGGACCTCTCCCGAGTGTTTATCACAACCTTTGAAGGAACATGCAAGCGACCTGCAGGCCTTACAGAGTTGCTTTCTTGCGTGCAGAAGCCGAATGAAACTCTGAGGGAATACATCCAGAGGTGGATCACACTGCATCACTCGGTTGAGAATGTGCCAGACCATCAAGCAGTTTGTGCCTTCAAGGAAGGCGTTAAATACAGAGAGTTGAATCTGAAGTTCGGTCGAACTGGAGAGATGTCTCTGAATCGGATGATGGAGATTGCAACCAAGTACGCTAATGGTGAAGACGAGGACCGACTCTGGAGTGGCAAGCACAAGGCAGTCGCGCAAGAAACCAGAGGAAACTCCAGTCGGAAACAGAAGCGGAAGGCCGAGCCAGCCGCTCCTGGGGAGGCCCTGGCCGTAGCCCAGGGGAACTTCAAGGGAAAACCCAAGGGCACCTGGAAACCCAAGAAAGTCAAGGATCAGGATGAAAATGATGTTTTGGATCTGCCATGTCACATCCACACCAAGAAAGATGAAGAGGGTAATTTCATTTACCCAAAGCATACCACTCGACAGTGCCGGCTCCTAATCCAGCAGTTTCAAGGCAAACAGTCCAAGGATAAGGAAAAAGAGTCGGACAGAGTCGAGGACAAGGAAGACAGTGACGATGGATACCCCCAAGTCAATTCCACCCTGATGATTTTTGCTGATGTCGAAAGCAAAAGTCGACTGAAAGTCATCAACCGTGAGGTGAATATGGTTGCTTCGGCAACACCCAGTTATCTGAAGTGGTCTCAGACTGCCATCACATTCGACCGGTCCGATCACCCTACGCACATTGCCACCCCTGGGAGGCAAGCTTTGGTGGTCGACCCAATTGTTGAAGGCACTCGACTGACCAAAGTCCTGATGGATGGTGGAAGTGGCCTGAACATACTGTACGCCGAAACTTTGAAAGGAATGGGCATTCCGATGTCCAGACTAAGTACCAGTAACATGAGCTTCCACGGAGTCATTCCTAGCAAGAAAGCCGAATCACTCGGCCAGATTGCTCTTGATGTGGTTTTCGGCGATTCAAAGAATTACCGCAAGGAAAAGTTGACATTCGAGGTTGTGGACTTCCAAAGTGCTTATCATGCCATTTTGGGCAGGCCAGCTTACGCACGCTTCATGCCTCGACCATGTTACATGTACCTCAAACTGAAGATGCCTGGCCCTAAAGGTGTAATCACTGTTACAGGCAACCAAAAGAAAGCCGAAGAGTGTTTTCAGAAAGGCTCAAAGATCGCTGATGCTCAAATGGCAGTGGTCGAGCTGCAAGAGTACCAAAAGACTGCCGATCCGAGTGAATTGCTATGAGCCAAGAAGCCTGCTTCAGAATCAGCTTTTCAGTCATCCGGTGAAACAAAGTCAGTCCACATTCACCTGACCGACCCTGATGCTGCCCCGACTCACATCTCAACGACGCTCGACTCCAAATAGGAAGAAGTGCTCGTCCAGCTCCTCCATGGGAACTGGGACATCTTCGCATGGAAGCCCTCTGACATGCCTGGAGTTCCCAGAGGGCTGGCTGAGCACCATTTATGAGTCTACCCAAAATTCAAGCCTGTGAAGGAACATCTTCGACGGTCCGCCGTCCAGAAGAAGCAAGCCATTGGCGAGGAGGTAGCTCGGCTCTTAGCAGCGGAGTTCATCCGAGAGATTTACCACTCCGAGTGGCTCGCCAATGTCGTCATGGTCCCCAAGAAGGACAAGTCACTTCGCATGTGCATTGATTTCAAACATATCAATCGGGCCTGCCCGAAAGATCATTTTCCTCTCCCTCGCATCGACCAAATAGTTGACTCGATTACGGGGTGCGAGAGATTGTCTTTTTAAGATGCCTATTCCGAGTACCATCAGATCCGTCTGTATGGACCCGACGAGATCAAAACAGCTTTCATCACTCCATTCAGATGCTTCTGTTACGTCACCATGCCGTTCGGCCTCAAGAACGCCGGAGCCACGTTCATGAGAATGATTCAGAAGTGTCTACTCACTCAAATCAGTCGGAATGTGGAGGCATACATGGATGATATTGTGGTCAAGTCACGGAAAGGTTCCGACCTACGGGCTGACCTTGCTGAAACCTTTGCCAGCCTCAGGAGGTATGATATCAAGCTCAATCCATCAAAGTGCACGTTCGGAGTTCCAGGTGGAAAGTTACTCGGTTTTCTCGTTTCCGAACGGGGGATCAATGCCAATCCTGAAAAAGTTGGCACCATACTCCGGATGAAGCGTCCTGTACGCGTGCACGATGTCCAAAAGCTTACATGCTGCTTGGCCGCTCTAAGTCGATTCATTTCTCGTCTCGGTGAAAAGGCGTTGCCTCTTTACCGACTGATGAAGAAGTCTGACAAGTTCGAGTGGACTCCAGAAGCTGACGCAGCATTTGCAGAGCTCAAAGCTCTGCTCTCCACCCAGCCGGTGCTTGCTGCCCCAATCAGCAAAGAGCCTCTGCTGATTTACATTGCAGCCACAGGACAAGTTGTCAGTACAGTACTTACGATCGAGCGGGAAGAAGAAGGAAAGGCCTTCAGAGTTCAGCGCCCAGTCTATTATCTGTCTGAAGTTTTGACCCCTTCAAAACAAAGATACCCTCACTATCAGAAGCTCGTGTATGGGATTTACATGACCACGAAGAAGGTTGCACATTACTTCTCTGACCACTCCATTACAGTCGTCAGCGACGCCCCACTGTCAGAGATTCTGCATAACAGAGATGCAACTGGTCGAGTGGCCAAGTGGGCGATTGAACTCCTTCCCTTAGATATCAAGTTTGAAGCAAAGAAGGCTATCAAGTCCCAAGCAATCGCAGATTTCATCGCCGAGTGGATTGAACAGCAACTTCCGACTCAAGTTCACTCGGAGCACTGGACCATGTTCTTCGATGGATCTAAGATGCTGAATGGTTCCGGTGCTGGGGTAGTTCTAGTCTCCCCCCGAGGAGATAAGCTCAGATATGTTCTCCAGATTCACTTCGATTCCTCCAATAACGAAGCAGAATATGAAGCACTTTTGTACGGGTTGCGCATGGCCATTTCACTCGGCGTCCGTCGCCTCATGGTCTATGGCGAATCGGATTTGGTGGTTTATTAGGTAATGAAGGAGTGGGACGTCAGAAGTCCGGCTATGACTGGTTATTGCAATGCAGTGAGAAAGCTAGAAAAGAAATTCGAGGGGTTGGAGCTCCATCACATCCCCCGACTGAAAAATCAGGCAGCTCACGATTTGGCAAAGATAGGCTCCAAGAGAGAAGCCATTCCCAGCAACATGTTCCTGGAGCACATTCACTCACCGTCGGTCCAAGAAGATCCTTTTACAGAAGAAACCCCGCAGCCGAGAAGTGCCACAGATCCGACTGAAGTCGAAGTTCCTGCTGTGGTCGACCTAATCATGGAAGTCTTGGCAATCACTCCCGACTGGACGATACCGTACATCGCGTATATCCTAAGGAAAGAACTCCCAGAGGACGAGGAAGAGGCTCGACAGATTGTCCACCGATCCAAGGCCTTCACAGTCATAAAGGGGCAGTTGTATAGAGAAAGCGCGACTGGAATTGGTCAGAAGTGCATAACACCAGAAGAGGGTCAGATAATCCTTGATATCCACTCGGGGACCTGTGGTCACCATGCGTCCTCTCGGACCATTGTGGCTAAAGCATACCGAGCGGGGTTTTACTGGCCTAGAGCAAATGAGATGGCAAAAGAGATAGTCGACAAGTGTGGAGGGTGCCAGTTCTACTCCAACATGTCACACAAGCCTGCTTCAGCCCTGAAGACCATTCCACTCATCTGGCCCTTTGCTGTCTGGGGACTAGACATGGTTGGCCCACTGAGAACATGCAGAAGTGGTTTCACTCATGTGCTTGTGGCAGTCGACAAGTTTACCAAATGGATTGAAGCTAAGCCTATCAAGAATCTTGATGCTTGCACTGCTATCAGTTTCGTCAGAGGGCTAACATTCAGATATGGAGTCCCGCATAGCATCATCACTGAAAATGGGTCAAACTCCGATTCGGTCAAGTTCAGAGCTTTTTGCGCCTCTCAAGGCACTCGAGTCGACTACGAATCGGTCGCCCATCCCCAGTCGAATGGACAAGCTGAAAGAGCAAATGGTCTGATTCTCAAAGGGCTAAAACCTCGACTGATGCGTGATCTCAAGCACGCGGCAGGTGCTTGGGTCAACGAGCTTCCGTCAGTTCTGTGGGGATTGAGGACCACCCCTAACCGGCCGACTGGAAGAACTCCATTCTTTCTGGTTTATGGAGCCGAAGCAGTTCTACCAAGTGATCTTCTTCACAACGCGCCCCGAGTCAAGCTTTACACCGAAGATGAAGCAGAGCAAGCCCGGCAAGACGCAGTCGACCTCCTAGAAGAAGAGAGGGAGATGGCCATGATCAGATCGACCATTTATCAGCAAGACTTGTGTCGATTCCATGCCCGGAATGTGAAGAGCCGAGCCTTCCAGGAAGGAGATTTGGTCCTCCGAGTGGATCAACAGAAACCACACAAACTTGCTCCTACTTGGGAAGGCCCCTTCATTGTCACCAGAGTCCTCCACAATGGAGCATATCACCTCTACAATGTTGATCACCAAATCGACGAGCCACGAGCTTGGAATGCGGAACTACTCCGCCCATTTTACACTTGAGTTCTCCCTTGGACGAGATGTAATAAGAAAAATTTCTGTAGTTTATTTTTATCAAAGACAAGAGTGTTCCAATAATTGCTGTCACTTTTGTTTACATACGAAATCCCCCAGTGGGTGACTTAGCTGTGAATCTGTTTCGCCTAAGTTTGAAAAATCCTACTGAGTGGAGAGCCAGACTCCCACTCGGGGGCTGAGCTGCATCCCAGTGCTTGCCTAAGTTTGAAAAAAATCCTACCGAGTGGAGAGCAAACCTCCCACTCGGGGGCTTAGTTGCAGTCCAGTACTCGCCTAAGTTCTCCCACTAAGAGACTTAGCTGCAGTCAGACACTCGCCTAAGTTTGAAAAAATCCTTCCGAGTGGAGAGCGATCCTCCCACTCGGGGGCTTAGCTGCAGTCCAGCACTCGCCTAAGTTCTCTCACTTAGAGACTTAGCTGCAGTCCGGCACTCGCCTAA